>NC_133756.1:20138016-20441046 GCF_036562045.2 Rhinolophus sinicus | reverse complement strand
TTGAGAGTGACAGCACAGTGGGATGAGGCAGTGACAAAAGAAAGCAAAGGGGCAGTGGGAGTCCAGAGGAGGGTCTTGGAACCCAGCCTAGGGTCAGGAAAAGCTGCTTGGAGTCGATGAAAAATGGACAGATCACCTAAGAATCATTCAGAGTTAGTTCGGCAACAGCAGAGATGGGGGTGAAAAAGACGATCTGGGCCGAGGAACAGCCTCTGCAAAGGCACAGAGGTGCCAGGCAGGGAAGGGGAAGAAAGAACGCCAAGAGAAGTTTTCTTCAAAGTTGTTCTTTGTCAGGTCCTATGCTAGGGCCTAGGGACACAGCAGTGGTACCAAATATCCCACAAATAAGTACACACCTATAGACTTAAATACATATGGACATAAAAATATATATGGAGAACCTTGAAAATACTATGCTAAGTGAAAGGAGCGAGACACAAAAATCACACATTGTATGATTCCATTTATATGAAGTATCCAGAATAGGTAAATCTGTAGCGATGGAGACAGAAAACCGATTAGTGGTTGCCAGGGGCTGGGGGAAGCAGGTATGTGGGATGACTGCTTAATGGGTACAAGGTTTCTTTTTGGGGAGATAAAAATGTTTTGGAACTAGGTGGAGGGATGGTTGCACAACATTGTGAATGAATGTACTAAGTGTCACTGAACTGTACTTAAAAATGGTTTATTTTATGTCACATAAATTTTACCTCAATTAAAAAAAATACGGAAACCTATGGACATATTCACTCAATAAATATTTACTGTGTGCCTCTTGTGTGCCAGGCACTAGAGATTCAGGGGTAGTTCCTGTTCCGAAGGTCACACACATGTAAAGAGAATCACACAGATATGAACCCGTATGGACAAAAACACATGCCTCGTGAAGCCATGCAGACACATTCACTTAACGTTCATTTAACAGATGGTTATTGAGGACCAACCACATGTCAGGCAATAGGCCAGCTTCTGCGCCTGCAGAAGGGAACAGGTAGAAGTAATTCTTGTCATGGCATAAGGACACAAACACATACTCACGGATGGAGGCACACCCAGACTGAAGTACACAAACACACACATACCTAAACAAGGACACAGCCAAAATCCAGCAGCCAAAAGAGCAGTAACACACAGACAGGCAAGGATAACCCCCTACATTCCCCGACATGCAAACATCCCTCATGCAATCAATGGGAGTTCCATTAAAAATCAGATGAAAACTGGCTCAGGATTTTAGAGCCTTCCCGGGAGAAGGGAATAAACAGGCCTCAGTAGAAGAGCCTGGAGCAGTGAGGGGAAAAAAAAAAAATCCTCAAGTCTCACTTAAGTGATTTTTGGCAGAAATCAAATTAACGGCGAGACTATGGACTGCTGATAAGGTGCTCCATCATGCTCTGCTGTGTGAATGTGTTTCTTCTACATGTTGTTTTCATTAGCACTTCATTTGATAATGATAAATGGCATTTTCATTTGAAAGAAAAATATTAAAAAGTTCTGATTTGCAAGAGCAAGTAAGAATAAATGATATTATTATGTCCTGTCACTTGTTCAGCTCAGAGAAAAATAATAATAATGATAATAAAAAACCCAACAGCTTTCCCTGCTGAAGTAACACAAGCATTTTATTTCTCCAGTGGGCTATTTGCTCACCATCAAATCTGTCCTTGGCGCAGAACCTGCCAAAAGGTGATTGTTTTGCAGTGTGGAGGAGAAATGCTTCGAGACATCAAAGATCATCAGGAAAGGGTGACCTTGGGAAGTCCGAGGCTCCTTGAGGGCTAGCAGGGGGAGGGACTGCTTCACTGGCTGAGGCTCTGTTGGGGTCTGGAGTGCATGTTCTTTCCTTTGGGTCAGATTCCAGCTTTCTCTCTATCAGTTTACAGAAGCCTGGCCTCATCTGAACTTATTTCAAAGGTCCAGGGGGTCATTGTGGTGATTCCCCAAGTCACTGTCCTGCTTACAACCCATGAAGGGCTCCCTGTCACCTCCAGGATAAAGTTCTAACTCCTGAGCCTGGCATCCAAGGCTCTTAGCCACCTTGACCTTGCCTCCTGCTTCAACTCCCACATTCCCCCCACTTTTATCTTATGCTCCAGCTGAAGTGAACTTTGTATGCTTCCTTTTCTACCCACGTGCTACACGGAGGCCCTGGACAGCTCCTTGGGAGACCTCCTACTTGTTCCATGAGCCAGCTCAAGCATCTCCTTAGAGGACCTTCTCTGAACTCTCTTATAGGAAGGGGCTTCACTCCTTGGTTCCCAAGCCCTATTCTTGCATTCTTTGTCATGAGTGTGGAGGCATGAAATAGGCTGGTGCAGAAGAAAGGCTGCTGCATTGTCGGCATGGTGTGTGCAGATGCAGTGAAAGGGAGCCCTGGGGCTGTAGCTGGGCCCAGCCTGTAGATGGCCTGATATCTGCAAAACCTCCGCCTCGAGCTAGTGAGTGCTCCCTTGTCTGGCTCCCACAATACACTGGGCTTAAGGTGTGCTATGACCCATCACACCTTAATGTGTGCAGCTGTTTGTGTCCATGGTTCTGTACCTTTCTTGCCGCTACACCGGCAGCTTTTCCACAGGGTCTGCTCTGTGTTCTTTTGGTGCTCCCAGGGCCTGGCTGCGGGTCTGCACAAAGTGACCATTTGTTCACTTGTTAGGTAATCAAGTGAGTGGATGATGATGGCGTGATGACCTCTTTAAGAGGGTATGTCACCTGAACTTAAACAGCAGTTGTGAAGGTTGAAGCCTGGGGAGAATTGTTGTGGTTTGAATGATTTTTTGTTCCTGCTATTTCTTCATATCAATAATATAACCTTTCTTTTCTCCAAAGGTGAATCAGAGTCAAATAAGCTTGTCTGAAAATCCAGCACGTTTCAGTGAAGGTCAATGGCATTAGCATGCATTGGGAGATTTCCAATGTCTGGCATCAGCCCAGGTGATTGATGAATCTCTCTCCTGTCTCCTTTGCAGCAGAGGGAGCTTGGTGTGATGGGAGAGGGCTGCGAATCTGCTGCCTCCAGATGGAGGGAGAGCTGCTCAAGGTCAGTGACCATGACAATAATGCAGGACTTTGAGTCTATCTTTGGTCTTTCTTCCTAATTACTTGACCATCTACTACCTCATTTGATGCCCTCCAAAAGCCCAATTTAACTAACATGAGATGAGCTCCCACTAAGTGCCAAACACCCCACTGGTATTATTAGCAGGTCTATCTATTCCCATTTTTAGATGAAGAGAATGAGGTTCAGAGAAGGGAAGGGTCTTGCCCAAGGTCACACAGCTGGATAACAGACGAATCAGTACAAGAATCCAAGTTGGTCTTGCCTTTCCCTAGGTTAAGGGTTTCCCTCTCCCAAAGCATCCATAGGTATTTGATGCTGGAATGAATGAATGAAAGGAAGGGCTGAATGAACTGTGGAAATTGGACAGAGAGGGGAGTTTATATTCTGGATGACACTGAATGTCTCCATAGCCAGGCCTTTCTTCTGTCTTCAGCTTCATCCCTGCTCATCCCACATCTCGGGCTGTATCCAGTCACAGCTGTGCATTCTCTAAGCAGGACCTTTCTCCACTCCATGTTTTTGCCCAAGATATCCCTCCTTCCTGGCAGGCCCTTTTGTCAACTTCGCCTGTTAAAATTCCTAGTATCCTTTAGACTCCAGCTCATATCCCACCTCCTCCAAGAAACCTGCCAACTACATATGGTTTGTTATCCCCACAGCACTATGAGCCCTGTGGGGACATGGATTTGTCTAATTCACTCTTGAATTATACCTGACACAAAGTAGGTGGTCAGTAAATGTCTATATAATGGCAATTATCATAGCATGTTCACTGTTATTAACACTGTAGGACTTGTAATGTTTGTCCTGAATGGTGCTCCCCAACCAACTTTGGGTTACATTCTCCTTCAAGAATGTACTACTGGGAGTCCCATACCCTCTTGCCACAAATTAACAAGGAGAAGAGTCACATCTTATGCAGGGGTTGGTTTTTAAAGACAGTCTGTGAGGCAAAAATCACAAGTAATAAAAATTGTCCTTGAAAATCCTTTGAATAACCTCGAAAGTCCAGAGTACATAATCTACACAGTAGTTAGTTGGTTTACACTTGGGAGCCATGTTGAATGGAAAACCCTTTCTTTAAATAATAGAATCAACATCCACATAGCCAGATGCTTACCTATAAAAGAGGGATGAGGAAAGTCAGATATTTGTGTGTGTGTGTAATCAGCAGATATATTTCTGCATATATAAATTTTAGCATCGTCTTTAAGGGGTTCATGGACCTCAAACCTCAAGCATGGAACCCAGGTTAAGAACTTTTGATATAGAGCTTTAAAATATACAAAGCCCTTGTCATGCAATAGCTTATTTTAACCCTCAAAACCATCCTTTGAAAGGGATATCATCGATATTATTCCTACTTTATAGATGAGAAAGTTGAGACTGAGAGGCAAAATGACTTTTAGTCCAAAGACCTGGCCTCTTGTCCAAGGAATTTGCCCAAAGACTCCTCCATTCCATTGCCCTGACGGCCACCTTGAGGGGTTATACTGATCCTTGATCCATTTGTCAATGGAATAGGAAGATGTGTGACCTTAGATTAGTTACTTAACTTCTCTGAAACACAGAAGCTCTGTTTGCAAAATAAAAATAATACTATCCACTGAATAGTGTTCTGGTATGATTAAATGAGCCATTGGGTGTGAAATTGCCTGGCAGGGTGCCTAGGATATGGGGAGGGCTCCCTGGGGGTTATCTTTTCTTCTTTATCTCTCTGGCACTCCTGGGAAATCAGAGACAAGCCTTCCTCTGTGGTGTCCTCTCCCTTCCTGACCTCCAAAGGTCCTCAAAGATTTGAAGTCTTGGGCAAACTGCTTAAGAATATGCAAATATCTTTGCTTGTCTTTGGTATTTCTGGGTCTTCAATGCCATTTATTGAGCACTGAGTGGAGAGAAGGGAAGCAGGCACCAGGGATCTGTTCAATCACAAAGTTTGTGGGACTTTGAACAGATGTCTTCAAGAAACACTTATGGAAATACAGATGCCTCATCCAGGCTTTTAAGGCCCTTCATGAACCTCTGCTTGAACGCTCCAATCACTGCCCCATTCACTTAGAGTAAAAGCTCAAGTCTTACAGGGCCTATGGATCCCATATCCATGAGGGCCCACCTGGGAAAATACAACCCACACCAGGTAATTTAGTGGAGATCATTTAATACAGGGAGTTAGTTACGAAGTCATTAGAAGAGTTGAAAGAGCAGCCAAGGGAAGGTGAGACAACTCTGAGACTAGCAAATGAAGGGGGCTGCCACTTCCCCTAGGGATGCAGGAATAATGGAGGAGGCCATGTTACTAGACCCCAAGTGCTGGAGCTGCCCCACCAGAGTCAAAACTATGGTAGGCCTCTCTCGTGGGAGCTGAAGCCATGGGAATCTGTTGCCCCTTCTAGATATACCACTTGAATCATAGCAAGTGGGAGCTATACTTGACTTTTATTCCCTCCCTCTCTCTAATCTCCTGTCAGTACCTCCCATTGCTGAAGACCAGCCAGAAGCCAGAGGGCAAGGGAACAGTACAGAGAAGAATGAATATAAGAGGAAACCAGCCATTGATGGTACAGAATCTTCAGGGTATGGTGCACCCCTCCCCAGACCCCAATTATCTCTCTGAACTCAACCCAAAATCTATACTTCCTCAGTGTTCTTTGGACACACCAGGCCTTTATAGTTGCTAGTCCTTCTGTCTGGATTTTGCCCACTAGATATCTACACCCCCTGCCTTGCTTCTGTCACTTCCTAAGTGAGGCCTTCTCTGACAGTCCTATTTAAGTTTCCACCTCCTCCCCCACTGGCCCTCCTTATCTCTTCCCTGCTTTGCTCTTTTAACTTTTTATTTTTATTTATTTATACTCCCTCCCCGGTTCAAGCCATTGTTTCTCAGTCTGGTTGTGTGGGACACAGCTCCCTGGCTCATGCTGGTATTATGAGCCTTGCGCTCTTCTAACTTTTATGACCATTTAACAGGCTATGTAATGTACATATGCATGTATGCATATATTTTTAGAGTCTGCCTCCTCTGTCTAGAATGTAAGCTCCAAGAGGGCAGAGATTTTTGTCTTCTCTGTTTACTATTGTATCCCCAGTACCTAGAACAGTGCCGGGAAAATGGTGAATACTTAATAAGTATTTACTGAATAAATGAATGCATAAATCAAGCTCCAAACACCTCCTTCAGTTTTGTTCATTTGTTCATTCAATAAACTCTAGACTGGGGTGGGGAGTGTGAGGAGGTAATCTAAACAATCAGGATGGACTTCTGCTCTCTGGGCCTCTACTTCCCTGTCCATAAGTCAAAGGAGCTAAGCAGGAGGCCTTAACGAACCCTTCCAGCTGCACCATTCTACAAACCTAAGAGCATTTCCCTGGCAGAAATACTGGGAAGATAAAATTAATCCTCTCCTTAATCAGAGGTTCCTGTCTCTGCACGTGACTTGTCAGGGGAACTTTTCTCTGACGCTCACATGATGCAGGGACTTGTCACATCTTCCATCTCTGGGAACATCCTCACCTGAAATTGAAAGGTAAATATTTCAGTTGTGAGTCTCTCTGTCATGACTCAAATAATTTTAAAATTGCTTCGATGTCTTTGCTTAACAATGTTCAGATTGTTCTAATGCAGGAGAAAACGGTAGTTTTAGACACAGTAATATTGATAGCAGCTAGCAATTTCCATGTATTTCTCTTGGTTATTGGCACTGTGAGGATTAACAAGAAGAACTTTTTACTTATTAAAAAGATGCTTTATGTAAAGGGGCTAGCACGGTGCTTGGTAATAGAAGGTGCTCACTAGATAATGACTCTTGCAGTAATTGTTTTCATGGAGTTGGGGTGAAAAATAGCCATGCTTATTTCCAGAATGTTATAATGCCAGCAAGGATCTCAGCTCAAAGGGATTTTATCCCTAGTAGACCCCTTTAGAAACCAGAGCAAGCCCACTGCAAGAACAGCAGCAACTTTATAGGGCAGAAAATAATTGAAGAATTGAAAAGTGTTGAGAAGGATTTATGATGAGTCAGTGGACAAACAGCCCCGAATTGGCACAATTCTTCCCTCATTCATTCAGCAGGTACTATAGTCTCTAGTACCTTCATGAGAATCAAACTTTGTCCGTGCTCTCAAGTAGCTCCCTATCTAGTCAAAAGGACAATATAATGTGCTATAAATTTCAGTGAATGGTTTCAGCACTATGGTAGAGGAAAGTATAGGGTTCAGTCTTTAGAACATCAAAGGAAGATGCATCAAAAGCTATACATTGAAATAAGCACAAATTTGGTGTTGTCACTTTCACTTACTAGTTCTAGCAAAAAAAGAAAAGTACTGCATTTTGTTTATGTACTTTTTATTGTCTGTTTCCTCCTTTAAGCCAGGGAATTTTATCTATTCTGTTAACTGGTTTATCCTCAGCTTCTAGAAGCATGTTGGTACACAGTAGTCCACAATAAATATTTATTGATGGATAGACTAGACCAGACTACTCTAGACCACTGAACAGGAGAAGAAATAAAACTGGGCCCTGGTCAAGAGAGAAGTTGAAGAACTCTAAGGTCCACAGGTCTATGGGGCACATAATGATGGGGTGACATTTGGGAGGAAGGGACCAGTTTGCAGAGATTGGAGGTGTGGCCAGATCCTGGAAGGCTTGAATGATAAGCCAAGCATCTTGGCCTGTGTCCTAAGGCCCTGGAGAGACACTGAAGGAATTTTAGCTGGAGTGAGGCCTTCTCAGAATCTTGCTCCATGACCTTGTCTTTCTTTCCTAAGAGGTTTCTAAGTTTCTTTTGTGTTACTTGCTTTATTTGACTAGCCCAGTCTTACCTGGGGGTTCTCCGGTCAGCAGAAGTTCTTTTTAGCAAGTGGAAGGGACCCAGTTATCTGCTCCTCCCTTCCCCAAATACAACTCAACCTAATCTGAGCCCACATTCTTTCTGTTTCAACCCAAACTCCAGCTAACGTAGGCAGATGGTTCAAAATGGGAATTCAAGAAGGATGTTTTAGCCCTTCCCGAAAATGGCCTGAAGTGACCTCTGAAAATGGTTTGCTATTCGTTTGACCCAGAGAATCCCACAAAATCATGTAAATTGAGAGGTTCAAATTTACGGGTTCATTTTAAGATCACTCGTGAAACTGCCCAGGCCATCAAGGGTATGCATATCCGAAAAACCACCAAGTATTTAAAGGATGTCACGTTACAGAAGCAATGTGTACCATTCCATTGTTACAATGGTGGAGTTGGGACATGTGCCCAGGACAAACAGTGGGGTTGGACGCAGGGTCGGTGGCCCAAAAAGAGTGCAGAATTTTTACAGCACACACTTAAAAATGCAGAGAGTAATGCTGAACGTAAGGGTTTAGATGTAGACGCTCTGGTCACTGAGCACATCCAGGTGAACAAAGCTCCCAGGATGCGGCGCAGAGCTTAACAAAGCTCACGGGAGGGTTAACCCACACATGAGCTTTCCCTGCTACACTGAGATGGTCCTAACTGAGAAAGAGCAGGTTGTTCCTAAGCCAGAAGAGGAGGCTGCACAGAAGAAAAAGATCTCCCAGAAGAAACTGAAGAACAAAAACTTATGGCCCGGGAGTAAATTTAACATCATATAAATGCTAATAAAAGTAAAAGCAGAATGTTAGTTGTCTTTATTAGTAAATATATTTCAAGTGTCCTCACAAAAAAAAAAAAAGAAGAAGAAAAAAGAAGAAGGATGTTTTAGTAATTGTGTGATGAAGACATATCTTTGTCATCTCATTGCAGCCTGAAGACAGCTTGGGGGAAGTCACTTTGAAGGATTTCAATAATGTGTCCAAATCTTAGTGTGTATAAAAAGGGTGACAACTGGATGCCAGTTTCAGAGAGGATGGGTCAAGCTTTAGATTGGTGTGTCTGTGTTACTTGCCATGTATCAGGATCTTTTTTTTAAATTTTTCTAATTGGATAATATTGGGGAAGAGGGTGTTTTTTCAGGACCCATCAGCTCCAAGTCCAGTCACCATTTTCAACCTACTTGTAGGGGGGCGCAGCCCACCATCCCATGCGGGAATTGAACCGGCACTCTTGTCGTTAAGAGCTCGTGCTCTAACCAACCGAGCCATCTGGCCGCCCCAGGATCTTTTTTTAAATATTAACAAAACTCTATATTCACTGACAAATATTTCTTAAGCAACTAGGTTCCAGACACTGCCCTATATGCTGGGTTGGGGAGTCAATATTCACAAGAAGCCATGTCCTTGCCATCAAGGACCCTTTAGCCTAGGGAAGATTTGACACATGGTCATAATAAGGTCACCACAACAAAACATGCTTTCTTTATCCACTATGTGTGATTTATATACATTTCCTCATTTGACTCTCACAGCAAGTCATTAATGTTGATACTTTTTTCTCTACTTTATCAGACAAGGAGACCAACTGTTGCAAGGTCAGTAAGTGGTGCAGTCAGGATTTGAACTTAGATCTGACCCCAAATCCATGCTCTTTCCACAGTTTCTGTGTCACCTTAGAGGAGAGCTGGTGCATGTACATGAAGTGTGATCAAAAACTACAGTGAATGCTACTGCTGCCTAATGCCATCTGACAGAAAGACGGAGATCTTCAATACGGGAAGCGGCGTGTCGAACCTTAGTTACCGTGTGTGACAAGTTTCAATTTGTTTGATGTAGTCAGTTGGGCATGAGCTATGGTTGAGAGAAGGTGTGTTTTAAAGTGTGCCGTAAATCATCTGCCATCATGACAACTCTCCGTGTCACACATCGCTTCTGGTATGGCAATTTCTGTCAGATAAAAACATTATGGCGTGTCCTCATCCACCTTATTCACCAGATCTGGCATCGAGTAACTTCAGGCTTTTCCCCAAAGTCAAAATGATTCAGAACACCGAGGCAGCCATGACAGCACAACTAAAGACATTCATGAAAGAGGACTTCCAGACCTGCTTCAGAAAGTGGCAAGAATGATGGGATAAGTGTGTTTGAAGGAAGGGGGAGTATTTTGAGGGGTATTAATGGCAATGTGTCTTTTACTATAATAAAATTTTTAAAAATTTAAACATTCACCATAGTTTTTTTATCATACCTCATATCTGGGGTGGGATTGGGAGAAGGGTGGCCATGCAGCATATCAGGAGTTCTTAGAAAAGATGAAGGAACAAATTAAAATTGGCAAAAAATAGGGAATGAGTAAGTTGGAAGGGATAGAATTCTTGGTCAGCTGTGGAGGTGGGCAAATCACCAAGTTCCAGAGGTCCTCCCATATGGCCAAGTACTACCTACCATGGGAGAATTCCTGACCACTCCCACTAGTTACACCTCACATTTTTTACTCTCCTGACCCACTACTTCCAGCCCTCTTGACCCCTGGGAGAGGTCCCAATGACAGTTCTGTTCCTATCACTATTATCACCCTAGCACACATCCTTCAAATACCTCATAGTGGGCAGGTCTAGCTGTAGGCTCCAGCTCTTCCCTCCAGTGATAGGAGAGGATGTGCCACTTGCAAATGGAAATGCTTTCCTTGTCCAGTGTTTGCAGGAATAGTTCTGCTGCTGAAATTGCCTGGCCCTTGTTGGCACAGAGTTTCTTTTTAGTCACTCCCTCATCAATTCATTAAGCAAGCATTTATTGAGGCCAACTCTGTGTCAGGCCTGTTTTGGGATCTGTGGACATACAGGTGTGGTGGACTTTGTCCCTCCTTTCCAGGAGCTAACACTGCATTGAGGAGACAGACATAATTCTAAGAAGTGTATGGTGGGTGGGGTGGAAGAGTAGGTAAGGGAAGGAGAACTGCTACTGGGGTCTCTTTCAGGGCCAAGAGTTAGGGAGGACTAGAGTGGCCTTTATAGAAAGCATGACCCTGAGCAGGTTCACTAGCTGATGAGAGTGGGAATGGGGGTGGAGAGGGACAGTGAGGCAGGAACACCCCAGACAGGGGAAACTGTATGCACAAAGGCATAGAATTCCTGGGGGTACCAAAATACTTTGAGAACTTTGAGATCCCAGAGTGAAAGTTGCCAAAGCATGAGATGAATCTGTAGAGGTAGGCAGGGGTGAGCTCATGGAGGGTCTTGAATGCCAGATGTGGTCATTGCTGTGTTCACCAAACTCTCCGCATAATTCCTTTTCCTCCAGAGCACATAGCTTGACTGCAATCCCAGCCTCTCTTGTGGTTAGTATGGCCCCATAGAAACCTCTAACATGTGATGCTCTCTCTCTTCCTTGTCTGTGACTAGATGCAGACACGTCCAGGGCCTTAGGGGATGGTGGAGCCACAAGATGGAAGGAGCTTGGGTCTACAAATTTCCGCTTGGAGGAGAGATTCTTACCCATCAGGAACACCCATTAAAACTTTGTATGAATGAGAAATAAACTTCTATGTGTTAAGCCACTGGGTAGGGGTGGTTATCTGTTATAGTAGTTAATAGATAGCTTTATTCAATGATCCTCAGACTTTAGCATGAAACAAAATCACTAGCAGTTTGTTAAAACAAAGATTTTTGGGCTCCACCCTGAAATTCCAACTGAATAGGTGCTGAGGTGGGGCCTGCAAATGTGTATTTTTTACAAGTTACCAGGTGATGCTGACGCTACTTGTCTGGAAACCACACTTTGAGAATTACTGTCTTAGCTAAAGGATTTCACCCCAATGGGAGATGAATACTCTTGGGTTTCCTGAACATAGAGCACAAGCTGCATAGGAAGGGACCTTGGTTAGATGACAATGATGGACAATGACAGTGATGACGAGGACCAACCATTTCCTAGGCACTCACTGGGCGCTGGCCTGTGTTCTAAGTCATTAAACCCTCCTAACAATATGATAAAGGATTCTTAAATTTCCACCTATGAGGGGCAAAGGTGCTTTAGATGTTTTCCCCCTCAGGCTCTGTAAGAGGAGGGAGGAGGCAAATGTCCCTGGGAGGGGTAGTAAGACTTAGTAGAAAGAGTACATAAGCTTTGGAGTCAGACAGACTGGACCAGGACCCCAACTTCCCCACATACTAGTCACATGACTCCTCTGCATCTCAAATTCCTCAACTGTTAAATGGAAAAAATACTATGTACTTCAAAGGGGTGTTAGGAGGATTATAGAGAATGTATGAAAGCCCCTCACTCCTGGTCTGTACTCATGCAAATGCAGTCATTATTATTGTCTCTGCTCTGAGCTTTCAGACTCAATGCCTGGGCCAGGCCTGGCTATATTAGCATGTGAAACTCTATCTCTTTTGCCTGAACTGCCTCAGTTTCCCTTAAGCAGCCCTAGGCAACTGTCTGAAGATGGAGGAGGAGGTGCAGCGACCTGTAGCCACCACTCTGCTCAGTCAATGCTGACCTGGAACTCCAGCCTCGTTCTCTTAAGTCACCAAGGCACATGGAAATGGCCAGCCTGATTGAGGTGTGCTACTTACTTCGTAATTCTTCTTGGGGCTGTCCTGACATCAAGGTATCAGTGGCTACAGTTTCATTAGGTTTATATTTTACTCTCCCTGAACACAGAGATGAGGCCCAGCAAGCCTTAGCAGAGGGAGAAGGTGGTGTGAGGATTAATGGCCAAGGCAGGGGTGGGGGGAGGCAAAGTGAGCCCCAAGTTTGGGGCCTTAATGGGACAGGATCCCAGGCTCCAGGTATACTTCTGTCAGTAAGTTACTTCTCAACTCGCCTTCTGAAATGCCAGGGACTTAGCGAGAATCTTGGCTGGGAAAACCTCAGGCATTGCTAGGAAATGCCTTTTAACTTACAGCATAACAAAACAGCCCTTGCTGACTTTAACCATATTTAACCTCTTTAAATGCAAACCGTTTCTAGCTTTCCCTATTCCTTGGTTCACATCTTTAACAAGTTGTTTAAAATGTCCTTGAAGCTCTGGCAATGACACTTCTAACAATCGCTGGCTAATCTCACTTGAATTAAAGACAATGGTACAGGTAAACATGTCGGAAATGGTTATCCCTAGATTGTATATGTGGAGTTCAGAGAGGGAGAGATACTTGTTAGAGGTTATGTAGCATAAGCCTGGCAGAACAGGAATCTAAATCCTCAGGTCCTAACATTACTCCACACTCTTTATTTAGAAAGTTGCAAAGATGAACGACGTCAGTGACCTTAGAGTACAATCCACATTCCTTACAACAGCCTGTATGATCTGGCCAGTTCTCTCATGTCTCTGGCACCTCTGTCCCTATCCTCACGGTTCTGTTGCCCCTCTGGCCATCTGTTGTTTCCTAGAATTCATTAAACTCGTACCTACCTCTGGGCTTTTGCATTGATGTTCTTTGCCTGGCTCTTCCACAGTGGCTCCTCATCTTCAGGTCTCATTTCAAAGTCATTTTCTCAGGGAAGAGACCTCTACCCTGTCTAAATAGAACCCCTGTTATTTCCTTCCATAAAACCTTCCTTCCCAGCCCTCACCACAATCTGTAATTATAGTTGACTCTTGAACAATGTGGGGGTTAGGGGCACTGACCCCTGTGCCATCAAAAATCCATGGGTAACTTCTGACTCCCCCAAAACTTAATTACACTTACCCATGGAAGAATGATTCCAGAAGCCCCACAGATACCCAAATCCACAGATGATCAAGTCCCTTATATAAAATGGTGCAGAGCAATGCATACAGTCTGCCCTCCACATCCGTGGTTCCCAACTATGAATCAAAAATAGTGTTTTTCAGATTTCCAGTCACGATGGCGGAGTAGGTAAACACTATGCTTGTCTCCTCTCATGACCACATCAAAATTACAGCTAAACTACTGAACAACCATCAATGAAAATCACCTGATGTCTGGCTGAACTGATGTCCTACCTCTAAGTACATACAGGAGAAGCCACATTGAGACTGGTAAGAGGGGCAGAAACATGGAATGGGATGGTCCCACATCTGCGTGAGACCCTTAAAACTTGGGGGGGGGGATATCTTGGCTGCAGAGGTTCCCCCCTGGAGGAGTGAGGGGTCCCAGTCCCACACCAGGTTCCACAGCCCAGGGTTCCAGTGCCAGGGAGAGAAGTCCCTATAACTTCTAGCTATGAAAACCAGTGAAGACTATGGCTGAGTGAGACTGAGGGAAGCTAGAGTCCCTGGCGAGCCTCTTAAAGGGCCCACACACAGACTTACTTACTGATAGACTCACTTGCTCTGAGCTCCAGCGTGGGGGCAACAGCTTGAAAGGTACTCAGGACATACGGGGAGGAACTAAGTTGTCTGGCTATAGGATAATGGCTGGAGGGGCAGCTTTCTTCCAGACAGAAGTGCTAGAAGAATCCACTGTTTGTTTGTTGAGCTCTTCCCCTCTCCAGGCATTCAGATGCAGGCGGCTGCCATATTGGAGTCTCCATCAACCTAGCTAACACTGTTTGTCTCCTCCACCCTGTTGATTCCCTGAGGCCCTGCCCCACCCAAATTTCTGGCACACCCAAGCTGCTTCCAGTGGCTTTTCTATTCAAAGGCCAGTATTGGACCATACTGCAGACTACCTAAAGTCTTGCAAAAGTTTACAAACCCCAAACAAGCAGCGTCTGCCTTCTGTGTATCCCATACCTCTTGCTCAACGGCGTCAATCCTGGCACTCATGGCAGCCAGTCTTTGTTTGTGGCTTGGCCTCTTGAAGCACTTCCCAGCCTAGCTCAGGTGGCAACTATCTGCCGTCTGAGGATTTTTTTTTTTTAATTGGGGAATATTGGGTAACAGTGTGTTTCTCCAGGGTTCATCAGCTCCAAGTCATTGTCCTTCAATCTAGTTCTGGAGGACATAGCTCAGCTCTGAGTCCAGGTACTGTTTTCAATCTTAGTTGCAGGGAGTGCAGACCACCATCCCATGTGGTAATTAAATCAGCAACTTTGTTGTTAAGAGCTCGCATTCTAACCAACTGAGCCATCCGGTGCCCCTCTGGCAGCTTACTGGCAGTTCGTTATCTTCAATCTAGTTGCGGAGGGGGCAGCTCACTGGCTTATGGGGGAATCGAACCCACAACCCTGTTGTTCAGAGCTTGTGCTCTAACTAACTGAGTCATCTGGCCTCCCTATCTGTGGATTGTTTTGAGGCTCATGCTAGGTGGCCCCAGGAAGGGCCAAGCTATGGCTAAACATGGTCTGCAGCAGGGGTCCCTCCCAGGAAGGCCTGGAGCCTGCACATTGGGTGGTCAGCTTCAGACATAGTGGAGCAACACCAGGCCACCTCCAAGGATGACACACCCAAAGGGCAGACTGGGCAAGCATCAGAACCCTGCTAAAACAAATCCTGCTCCATAGGGTCAGGCCCTGCACATCAGCTCCTCCTCTGTAGTCATGGCCAGTCCTTATAACCAATCAGCCTGAGGTTCACTCCCTCCTACTGATGTGCAAACAGCAACCAAAGCTCAATTACAACAGGAGGACACACAAAACCTACACAAGGGACACACCTGAGCACCCAACTCAGGTGACCAGGGAGACTGTATCACTGGGCCCCATAGCATACCTACTACATAAGATCACTCTACTAAGACTGGGAGACATAGCAGTCCTACCTAATAGAAACAAATACAGGAAGGCAGCCAAAAGGGTAGACAAAGAAACATGTCCCACAATAAAAGAACAGAACAAAGCTCCAGAAAAAGAACTAAACAAAATGAAGACAAGCAATTTACCAGACGTAGAGTGGAAAACACTGGTTATAAGGGTGTTCAATGAGCTCAGGGAGAACTTCATCCAAGAGATAAAAATGGAGTTAGAAAACATAAAACAAAAAAAAGAAAAAAGAAAAAGTCAGAAATAAAGAATACAATAATTGAAATGAAGAATATATTAGAGGGAATCAACAGTAGGTTAGATGAAGCAGAGGATTATATCAGCAATTTAGATGATAAGGTAGCAGAAAACACCCAATCAGAATAGAAAAAAGAAAAAAGAATCTACAAAAATGACGGTAGTTTAAAGGGTCACTGGGACAACATCAAATGTACCAACATTCACATCATAGGGATACCAGAAGGAGAAGAGAGAGAGCAAGGAATTAGAAACCTATTTGAAGAAATAACGACTGAAAACTTTCCTAACCTGGTGAAGGAAATAGACATACAAGTCCAGGAAGTGCAGAGTCCCAAACAAGATGAACCCAAAGAGGCCCACACCAAGACACATCATAATTAAAATGGCAAAGGTTAAAGACAAAAAGAGAATCTTAAAAGCAGCAAAAGAAAAGCAGTTAGTTACCTACAAGGGGGCTCCCATGAAAGGGATTGGCATGAAATATTCAAAGTGATGAAAAGCAAGGACTTACAATCAAGATTACCCAGCAAAGCTATCTTTTAGAGTCGAAGGACAGATAAAGAGCTTCCCAGACAAGAAAACGCTAAAGGAATTCATCACCACCAAACCAGTATTACCAGGAATGTTAAAGGGACTTTTTAAGAAGGAGGAGGAGGAGGAGGAGGAGGAGGAGGAGGAGGAGGAGGAGGAGGAGGAGGAGGAGGAGAAAATATCAAAATATGAATAATAAAATGGCAATAACTACATATCAGTCAACAATTCCTTTAACTGTAAATGGGCTGAATGCTCCAATCAAAAGATAGGGTGGCTGCATGGATAAGAAAACAAGACCCTTACATATTCTGCCTATAAGAGACTCACTTCAGATTGAAAGGCACACAAAGACTGAAAGTAAAGGGATAGAAAAAGATATTTCATGAAAATGGAAACAAACAAACAAACAAATCTGGGGTAGCAATACTTGTACTTTAAAATAGACTTTAAAACAAAGACTATAACAAGAGACAAAGAAGGACCCAGTAATCCCACTTCAGAGTATATATCTGAAGAAACCCAAAACGCTACTTCCAGGGGATGTGTGTATCCATGTGTTCATTGCAGCATTATTTATAGTGGCCAGGATGTGGAGGCAGCCTGGGTGTTCATTGATGGGTGAATGGATAAAGAGGAGGTGGTACATATATACGATGGAATATTGCTCGGCCATGGAAAGGAATGGGTTCTTACCATTTGTGGCAGCATGAATGCACCTGGAGGGTATTGTGCTGAGTGAATTATGTCATACAGAGAAAGACAGATGCAGTGTGATTTCACTTATATGTGGAATCTAAAGAACAAAATAAACAAACAGAACAGAAACAGACTCATAGATACAGAGAACACTTCGATGGTTGCTAGATGGGAGGGGGTTAGGAGGATGGGTGAAAAGGGGGAAGAAGTAGTTTGTTTGTTGCTGGGTAGTCATGGGGATGTAGGGTATAGCCTGAGGAATACAGTCAATAATATTGTAATAACTATGTATGGTGTCAGACAGGTACTAGATTTATTGGGGTTATAGATGCGAGGGTATTGGGGGACAGGGTGAAAAAGGTGAAGGGATTAAAAAGTACAAATTAATGGTTGCAAAGTAGTCATGGGGATGTAGGGTAAAACATGGGGAATATAGTCAATAATGTGATAACTATGTATAGTGCCAGGTGGGTACTAGATTGGTCAGGGGGATCACTTTTTAAATGTGTCTAGCCACTATGCTGTACACCTGAAATTAATATGAAATAATATTGAGTGTCAACTGTAATTGAAAAATTAAAAAAAGGAGGGAAAAGGTGAAGGGGAATAAGAGGTTCAAATTTCCAGGTATAAAATAAATAAGTCATGGAGATGTAATATACAGCATAGGGAATATAGTAAAAAATATTGGGATAACATAGTACAGTGTCAGATGGTTACTGGAATTATTGCGATCACTTCTTTAGGTATATAAATATTAAATAACTATGGTGTACACTGGACCTAATATAATATTGCATGTTAGCTATATTTTAATAAAAATCTTTTGAAAAAAAGAAAATAGTGTTTTCATTTTTCTTCAGTGGTAGGTTGAATCCGTGGATATGAATGAAACCCAGGGATACAGAGGCTGACTGTATATTTATTGAAAAAAATATTTGAGTATTAGTAGACTCGTGAAGATCAAGCCTGTGTTATTTAAGGGTCAATTGTATTTTATGTATTGAATGAACAGATGGACGAATGACTTAGTACCTAAGTCATTAAATTAATTATTCATTATTTAAGAAATATTTATTGAACAGCTAGCTACTAAGGGCCGTTCTTTCAGGAGCTGAAGTTATAATAGTGTATAAAACAGATACAAATTTCTGCATGATGGGGAGACTTTCTAGGGAGCAGAAGAAAAAACAAATGGAGCTAAGTGTCACTCCACTTTACTCACTTTGGCTTGAGAGACTGGAAGGATGGTGCTGGCATTTGCTGAAATGGGAAAGAGAGGAGGTTGGGTGGATGGAGGGTAAAAAGGAATTGTTTTTTTGCTATGTTAAGTTTGACATACCCCTTAGACACCCAGGTGGAGATGTCAACTCCGCAACCATATATATGTCTCCAGAGTTCAGGGAAGAGATCTGAGCTGGAAATATATTTGGGAGTCATCTGAGAATTAATTATATTAAAAGCCACAGCCAGAGAAGAGTGATCCTGGAAGTGAATGTAGTCAGAGAAAAGGTCCAAGGACTCAGCCTCCAACTTTAGAGATCAAAAAGTCAAGGAAGAAACTGAGATGGCGAGAAAGGTAGGAATCAGAAGCAGAGTCTCCGCTTTAGAATGAAGATGGGGAAGGAGGTGTTGGAGGTCTGAAGAAAGAGAAAGCAGGAAAATGTCATCTAGGAGAGAGAGAGTGAACAAACTAGAGAAATGCAGTGTGACCTTCACGCAGTTTTAGGGCCCACGTGAGGCTAGTGGTCACTAATTTAAAGGGAACCTGGCCACAATTAATATGTATTTTCCTCCTGTCATGTTCAGCTGTGAAAGTGCAGGTGCAGAGTAGGTGGAGAGCTTTGATTGAGCCAAAAGAATACAGGGAAATAAGGGCGGGGCAAGGAAAGTGAAAATACATGCAAGGACAGGATTAGATGTGTGAGCATGGAATTTAAACTGGGTAGAAAGGGGAGTGAAGACATGTGGGTGGGGTAGGGGGAGGAGGAAGGAACAGTAAAAAGTGAGCTGAAGGTCCCAGGAAGTCTAAGGGTTATTTTGAGTCTGGGTACTAACGGGAGTAGGCCAGGCAGTGGGCACTGACAAAGGGATGTTTGAGATTGAAATTAAGACAATAAGGCCTCAGGTATGAGCAGGGAGGGAGTAACGAGGTGAGAGGAGAAGCAGAGGTTGAGGAACTGAGAAGCCAGGGTGTGGAAAGGAACTTGGGTGTACATATTGACATCATCAAGGATTGTGACATGTTAGTTTTGGAGTGAGGGTTGGCAGGAAGTAAGATAAGTCGCGTGCCTGGCACATGGTAGGCTCTCATTCAACGCCGTTTAGCCACTTACTTACTTTTTGTTCAGGGTGCTGGGGCTTCTCCCTCATTTGCTTCCGAAGAAGCAGAGATTTGTGGAGGGTTATGACACGGCACTGAGGGTGGGGATGGGGATTGGGAGGCACAGTTGGGGCCTGAGGCTGGCCTTAAGGGAACATGAGGGGCCCTGCTTCTAAGGCTGCCCCATAGGCCAAGGTCGAGGCCCTTCTGCTGGCTTCAGGATGGACTCCCACCACAGCCACATGCTTTCGGCTCAGCGGCAGCAGCAGCAGATGGTGAGAAGTGGGTGGGCTGGGGGTATCTGCAACTGATCCCACAGTTGCCAGATTAATGAGGCCCGGTGCCCGCCTTCTTTTCTGCTGTGTGCCAGCCGACAGTAGCTTCCTTTGCTGGGGTGGGTTTGTTTGTGGGAAATTTTTTGGCAGCGAAAACTTAGCACCTGATTGAAAACTTCCTCTCCCCCTCATATCTCTCCCAGCTCCTAGGCTGGTTCTAATGTACTCTGGGGCCTCTAGCCTGCCCCTGGGCTTCCTCCATGTGTCAGACCAGTGAAGCTGAGATCCGGTAGTCCTGCTCCTACATTTAAAAATGGGGAAACTGAGGCCTAGAAAATTTCAGCATTCATTCTGTGGCAGGAGACTAAGTACATACATTCCATGCCCTCCTGGTATCTAGCTTGCATTCCCAGGTATAGACCCCGTAAGAACTTGGATTATTCATATTTGACATTCTGACACATATAAGCAGATGCGATGGGCATTGAGGTCATGGGAAAGGGGGCATTGGAAGCCAGATGACAATGAGGACAAGAGGGTCCCGAGAGAAAACATCACTGTGAGTGAAGAAGGAGTCTGACATGGAGGACCAGGCTCGCAAACAGGCTCTAAGGTCAGGAGCGCTCGTTGTGAGCATCATGTAAAGCTCTTCTTAGCCCACTCTGACCAGGACAAATAATAATTTAAAAAACCCACTTTAACTAAGTCATTAACTCCATATTAGAACTGTTCCTTCTCTAGCAAAGTGGGATAAGAGAAAGGGCGGGTGCAGCCCTAAAGATGAGTGAGAGTAAGAGAGCAAACAAGAGAGAGAGGAGCCCCGGAGACCTGGAGGTGAGGAAAGATGCTGAGATCTTCTAATCAGTGGAGTGGTAGGAACTGAGGCCCCAAGGAGCATCGGAGGTCAAAGATAGGTCAGTGTTGCTAGATGGGTAAGCCAAGAGGAACCTTAGATGGATACATGGCAGACTGATGGAGACTGCAATACAGCAATGACTGTCTGGAGGCAGGTGGGGATGGAACTCCTAGCCGTGGGGACAGCAGGCATTTAGAGGGGCATTGGACATCTGGGGTAGGTCTGAAGACCATTGTGGGCCTCATCAACGTGGTCAAACTGAGAGCTGCTTTTCATAGTCAATGGGCAAATGGGACAAAGTAATAACCTTAAATCAATGAGGTAAAGTTGTCTAACTTTTTTATAGTAGCATACATATAAAAATATTTGTCCCGATAGGGTAGTGGGGAAGGCTGTTTGGGGCCAGATATGAATGGCTTGGGGGATCTAACAGCCTAGGGCCCCACCTGGCTGCTCAGAAGGTTGAGGAAATAGAATGTGTTTACTGGTTGGAAAGCTCTGCAGTAAAGATTGTATTTTTCTCAGGTAACAAGAAGTCCAGAAGAGAGGATCCAGAGCTGCTATAGTAGCTTAGAGATGCCATTGAGGACCTAGGCACCTCATATATTTCTAATCTGCCATCCACATTTTCTGGCTGTTGCCTCCATGGTTGCAACATGGCACCTGCTACCCCAGACATCATATCAGCATTCCAAGTGGGAAGAAAGAAGAGAGGGAGGAGGGCCATGGCAAAGGGGAAATAGTGTGTCAGCTGAGTTTGCTCTCTTTTAATGAGTATTCCTGGAAGCTTTACCAGGATCTTGTTATATCTCATTGGCCAGAGATGTGTGATGTGGCCACTTCTAACTATAAGGAAAGCAGAAATATGTTCTGTAACTAGGTATTTTGATGCCCTAATAAAATCAGGGCTCTGTTAGGAAGGAAGAAGAGAACATGGATAGGATTGCTACAAAAAAGCTATCCACTGATATCTTTGGATCCACTGATTTTTTTTCCCCCTTCTCCATCCACAAGTCATGAGAATCCAGGGATGAAGTTAAAATGGTGGTAGCATCTTGCTTCTGGAGGGCTTAGTTTGATACGGTGTGCTAAGAGGGTGGGCAGAGGGGCCACCATGAACACCACCCTTGCTCTCACTGATGCTAGGGGTTCTGGGATGTCCTGGCCTGAGCATTAGCTACTCCCCACAATTTTTGCAAATGTGATTTAGTTAAGGATCTTGAGATGGGGAGATCATCCTGGATTATCCTCTTCTTTCTAATCTCTGCTTCATGCATGGCTGGTACATTAATTTCCAAGTGCTGCTGTAACAAATCATCACAAATTTAGTGGCTTAAAACAATGATTTATTTTCTTACAGTTCTAGAAGTCAGAAGTCTAAAATCAAAGTGTTGGCTGGGCTGTGTTCTTTTTGGAGGCTTCGGGGGAGAATCCACTTCCTTACCTTCTTCATCTTCTACCATGTTTCCCCGAAAATAAAACCTACCCGGACAATCAGCTCTAATGCATCTTTTGGAGCAAAAATTAATATAAGACCTGGTCTTATTTTACTACAATATAAGGCCAGATCTTATAATATAATATAATATAATATAATATAATATAATATAATATAATATAATACTGGCTATAATATAATATATTATAATATAATATAATACCGGGTCTTATATAATATAATACTGAGTCTTATATAATATGATGAATGATATGATATGATATGATATGATATGATATAATGTTGTGGGAACAGAGACAGGAGAGCAGTTTCCAGACTCTTGGCCTCACGTGGAAAGGTGCTGGCTCAGGTAGTGGATGGCCGTCAGCTGTAACCAGTTAGCCAATTAGCCACTGACATGGCTGCTGTGGCTACGCTAGGGAGTTGGTTGGTTGGCAGAGAAGCGGCGGCAGATTGCAGATTGAGTGGCTCCTATTTCCTGTGTCTCCAACCCAGCCGCCAGCGAGACTATAATGGTATGACTCCCCTATCTACGGCTCTGTTGGTGTTCCTTTTTGGCCTCACTGTATCCTGTGTTCTCGTGCAGGGAGTGGGACCAGAGACCTTGCATGACAAATAATAATATAATATAATATAATATAATATAATATAATATAATATAATATAATATAATATAATATAATATAATATAATATAATACCAGGTCTTATATTAATTTTTTAAAAAAAGATTTTATTGGGGAGGGGGAACAGGACTTTATTGGGGAACAGTATGTACTTCCAGGACTTTTTTTCCAAGTCAAGTTGTTGTCCTTTCAGTCTTAGTTGTGGAGGGCACAGCTCAGCTCCAGGTCCAGTTGCCGTTGCTAGTTGCAGGGGCGCAGCCCACCATCCCTTGCCGGAGTCAAACCCGCAACCTTGAGGTTGAGAGGACACACTCCAACCAAGTGGGCCATCTGGAAGCTCAGCTCAAGGTGCCTGGTCAATCTTGGTTGCAGGGGGCGCTGCCCACCATCCCTTGCGGGAGTCGAGGAATTGAACTGGCAACCTTGTGGTTGAGAGCCCACTCTCCAACCGACTGAGCCATCCGGGAGGCAGCCAAGGTGCCCTGTTCAATCTTAGTTGCAGGGGGCGGAGCCCGACTTGAGTTGAATCAGCAACCTTGTGGTTGAGAGCCCACTGGCCCATGTGGGAATCGAACCGGCAGCCTTCGGAGTTAGGAGCATGGAGCTCCAACCACCTAAGCCACCGGGCTGGCCCTTAGATTAATTTTTGATCCAAAAGACACATTAGAGCTGATTGTCCGGCTAGGTCTTATTTTCGGGGAAACAACGGTAGAAGCTGCTGGCATCCCTTGGTTCATTGGCTCTTCTTCACATCACCCCAGCCTTTTGCTTTCATCATCACATCTACTACTAATTGATCCTCGTGCCTCCCTCCCTCTTATAAGGACCCTGTGATCACATTGGGCCCACCTGGATCACCCAGGATTCTCCCCATCTTAAGATCCTTAACTGAATCACATTTGCAAAATTCCTTTTACCAAGGTCTAGGGATTAGGATGTGGACATCTTTGGAGGGGTCATTATTCAGCCTACCATAGCAGAGCACCATCACTGACAATCTTTCCCCGCTCAGCCTTGTGCTGATAAATAAGACACAGTCCTTGCCCTTGATGAGCTCACAGTTTAGGGGCAAAGGCAGAGAAGCAAACAGCAAATTACTCTGCAGGGTGAGAAGGGAAGCACAGAGCCTCTGTGGCCCAGAGGAGTGGGGCATAATCTGGTCTAGGAAGTCAGGGAAGGAGCTCCAGAAGCGACTGTATCTGTGCTGAATTTGAGGAATGTGTAAAAATTAACTAGATGAATAATAATGATAGTATACTAATAGCAAACATTTATATCATTATTGCTCTATGCCAGGTTGTGTTTTAAGCACTTAATACATATTAATGCATTTGATTCTCTCAATACCATATCAGATGGGTACTTTAGCATCCGTATTTTATTTTCATTTATTTATTTATTCTTTTTAAAAGATTTTTTATTAAAATATAGCTAACATACAATATTATATTAATTTCAGGTGTACCTCATAGTTATTGAACAGTACTCACCTGGCACTATACATAGTTATTACCACATTATTAATTATATTCCCTATGCTAAAGAAGTGATCACCATAAGTCCAGCATCCTCTGACACTGTACCACGCAATCACAGTATTATTGACTATGTTTCTATGCTGTATATTACATCCCCAGAACTTACTTGTTTTATATCTGAAACTTTAAACCTTTTATCTTTCCTCCCTTTAAAAATTTTGCAATTACAGTTAATGTTCAATATTATTTTACATGAATTTCAGGTGTACGCCTCAGTGGTTAGACATTTATATAATTTATGAAGTGATTCCCCTGACTAGTACCCACCTGGCACTATACATAGTTATTATCATATTATTGACTATATTTCTGTGGGGACAGAATCCCAGAGAGCAGTTTCCAGGCTCTCGGCCTCACATGGAAAGGTGCTGGCTCGGTTATTAGATGGCCATCAGCTGTAATCAGATGGCCATCCACTGTGGCTGGGTGGCCATCAGCTGTCACCGGTTAGCCATTAGCCACTAATATAACTGCCGTGGCTATGCTAGCAAGTGCGGATTGCAGCTAGCAAGTGGGTTGGTTGGTTGGCAGAGAAGCGGATGGCAGATTGCGGCTCCTGCTTCCTGTATCTCAACCCAGCCACCACTGAGAGTATAGTGGTATGACTCCCCTATCTATGGCTCTATTGGTGTTCCTTTTTGGCCTAGCCATATCCTGCGTTCTCATGCGGGGAGCAGGAGCTGAGACCCTGCATGACAATTTCCTATGCTTTAGTTTACATCCCCATGACTATTTTATAACTACCAGTTTGTACTTCTTAATCCCTTCACCTTTTCATCCTTCCCTCTAACCCCCCTCCCATCTGGGAACCATCAAAACGTTCTCTGTTTCTATGAGTTTGTTTCTGTTTCATTTGTTTGTTTATTCTTTAGGGTCCATTTATAAGTGAAATCATATATCATCCCTGTTTTATAGATAAGTAAACTGAGGCTGAGAGAAGATGATCCATTGGCTGAATGTAGGTTCTTCCCACTACTCGTAAGGTAAAGACTAAGGTCCTTTTTGTGGCTTGCAAGGCCATTGGCAAACTGCATCACAGCCACCTCAGCCCCATTCCCATCTCCATTGTTGAATCACTGGGCTACTTGCAGCTTAGCCTCACTCCTCTCTACCTCTGGCTCCTTGTACATTCCATTCCACCCCCCAACCCCCCAATTACAATGGGAAAAACCTGCCTCAACATTCAGATCTCAGTTCAGATGCCACAGTATCAGGGCGTCCTCTGTCCTCAGTTGGGCAGGTGTCTTTGTACTAGAATAGCCTGTAATTGACCTTGACAGCACTCACCCCCCAGCTGTATACAAACATTTGTTTGGCCCCTCATTTTATCCTCATTGTGCTACATGATGGTGATAGGTGGTCAATAAATATTTGCTGACTTGATGAAAAATGTAAGGGAAGATGAGAGTCTAGGAATAAGCGGGAAAAAGACCATCAGAGGCCATCTAGTCCAACACCTTCCATTAACTTCTGGGAAGCTGAGGCCCAGTGAGATGCAGTGACTTGTCCAAAGTCACGAAGTAAGTCAGGGGAAGAGCTGAGCTCTCTGACCCCTGGTCCTGTGTCACTTCCATGGTTCCCAGTGTGCTGCTCCTGACCTTGCCACGTGCCTGCCTGTCCAAGTCTGATTCATCTTTCAAGACACAGCCGATTCCTAAACATCTCTAGGATGCTTTTCTTGTTACACCCCAATTACCCCTATCCCACCAAAGTTAGAATTGACTGCTCTTTTCTCTGTGCTCCCCAAACACCCTTTAGCTTTGATCTTGCTCTTCAATGCACTGCTTACCTCTGAGCTCTTGCAGTGCAGGTGCTGTGTCCGATTCCTCTCCCCATGGAGGTATACATGCAGTAGTACAAAGGTGGTCTGTGAAGTGTGCTGTGATCAGGACAGCAGAGGAATGTGGGATTGTCCAGGAATGCCTAACCTGGCCCAGGGGTCAGGGAAGGTTCCTAGGAGGCAGTGAATCGTGAGCTGAACAAGCAGGCATAGCCACGGGGATGGTGCTTGTGTGTTTGGGTGTACTTTGAGGAAAATGGGGCCTGGAGAAAGGGAAGAGCATTCTAAGGAGAGAAATCCAAATGTTTGTGAAATGGGATAATGAGGTAGTCGCATAAAGATGGGGTGGGGGTTGGACAACCCAAAGATCCTTTTCTCCTATGGAGTGAAAAAAAGAGGGCTTTGAAGGGTTTTTCATTGCTAACTAAGCAGGCAATGACAAGGCCGATTGTGTGACAAGCGGGGTTTGGGGCGGGGTAGGCGCTGCCCTTTACCAATGATCTAATTGGATCTGTTTCCTATGTTGGGTGAGACAGAACTTATGACTCTTTCCTATGCCTACAGTCAAGAAGAGTAAGGCTTAGGGATAAGTCTTTCCCTAGGTATTTACTTGTAAATTAAGGATCTTCAATTCCCTGCTTAGAAGCCTTCTGGTATCCTGCTTCCCTAAGGAAGTCTCCTGCCTCAGCCTGAGTGTCCAACCCTTTTTCTCTTATTCCGCTGCTATCCTCCCGCTGCTGCCTACCCATGCTTCTTCCCCCACCTTCACCAGCCCCAGGAAAGCCTGCCTCAGCTCCACCTTACCTCGTTACTCACCACTGTACTGCACAGGCTGCTCAACCCCCTCCTCGGGGTAACTCCCCACGCCACTCTTTACCAGCAGACCACATTGTATAGCTCAGGACTCCAGGCTTGGCTTCAGCTATATGGACCAGGTTGGTCTGCGCGAAGGAGAGTTGGTGCCAATAGCCTGTAAACCTGACCGACCAGGGCCAACATGGTCTTCCTGGAATTTAAACAGTTTATTTGGGGAGAATTAGACCAATGATAAAGGGAGCATCATTGAAGAGTGGCTGGATACCAGATGAGGGGCCATGGGGCCTTGGGTTGCTGCGGGTGTGTGGCTGGAGTTACTATTGTATTTCAAAAGCAGCTCAAGTTCCACAAGGCTGAGTGAGATGACCAAGAGCTTATCGCCGCATGTATGCTGACCATTTCCTTCCTCCCTCACTTGAGAGTTTTTCTGTTCTTTATACCAGAGGAAACCACGCACCTCCCTCCCCGCTGCCAGAAAGCCCTGCCAAGCTCTTTACCTCTGGGAATTCTTTCTAGCTACTGTTAAATTCCTATTACTCTTCATCCAGTGCCAGGAACTGACGTAGTTTATCTTTAATCCTTCCTTTTCTGATCAGGCATCTCGGAGACATTAAGCAATTTGCCCAGGGATCCAAACCCAGAGCTTCGTTTCACCAGAGCGTGTCCTCTTTCCACCAGGCCACATTCTCTTTCCTTCCCGGGCCCCAGAAGACCCGTTTCTCTCCCCACAGACTTTCAAAATTTCCTGTGATTCTCTTTTCAGCACATAAACTACTTGGCATGGCTAAATAATTGTTTCACAATTCTCATCTTTATAACAAAACTCTAAATTTCCATTCCTGTTTTTTGGTTTCCAGTCATAATCTAGACTGCACAGTGCCATGCAGAAAATAGGTGGAAGGGAAAAAAAGCTGAATACGTGTATTCATTGCTGTGTTCCTAGCTCCATGCCTGGCATATGGTAGATGTTCAGAGAAAGGATTCGAGGGTAGACAAGGCTTAAGCTGGTTCTACCACCCCCACCCTGCCTTACCTCACAGGTAGGTGTGTGGTCAACAAATGGTAGTCTCACATTGAAGGGCCCTCAGTGTGGTTTAGGGAAAAAACATTAGATTGGAGTCAGATGGTGTGGGGTAAATTCCAATTTTGCTACCTACTGTACAATCTTGGGCAAGTTACTTAACGTCTCTGAACCCGTTTTTGTCAGATGTGAAAATGGGGATTATACTGGGTGCCTCCCAGGATTATTCTGAGAACTCAGGGGCAATACAATGAAAGGAGCTCTCACCAAGGCAATACAGGTTTATACAAAGCCTTCATCTCTTTGGAGACCCATGGGGCCGGCTCCAAGGGCAGCCCAGGTAGCTTTTGAACATTCTTATTTTCCGGTGCTATCCTCCACTCCTTTCTACCTTGATGAATTTTGGTGGTTTAAATAAACCGGTCAACAAATGATTTCATTTTCAAACATTGCTGAGCAACACTGTTTAAAATCTATCATTTTTAGTTTTTCTTTGTCAATTTGCTTATAAACCAATGTTATGGCTCTGTTGTTCCATTAAAGATTTGGGAAGGGGTAAACCCCAGACACTGTGTATTAATGTAAGTTACATAGCAGGACACATCTCCACCTTTCATTGAGGTGAGGACCACTTGTAATTATTTTGGCTCTAGTTATGACGGAATTGGCTCATAGCCAGGGTAGTTTGGCTAGGGGCTTTGCAGTCCTGGGTTTTCAAACACAGGCCTGGGTGTGAATTCTGTTTTCACCACCTACTCACTTGCAGAAGATACCAAATCTCTTGGAGTCTCTGTTTGCTCAATGAGAAAGAAGGATGCTACCCCTCACTGAGCTGGCAGAGGGACTAAGTGAATGTATAGTGCCTGGCTGATTTGAAAGACTTAATACATGCTACTGCTCTTTCTAGAAATTATTTCTTAAACCTCAAGAACTTTGCTGGAAACTGTTTAATTACATGGCATCCTGGAGTGGTGTGTGAGTCCACTTTGCATTTGAACCACTAGATTAAGCTAGGCTTGCACCGGGAAGCCGTCTAGTGATTAACCTGGGGTCGGGTGATATTTAAGCCAGTTTTCATTCTGCTGCAGAAACAAAAAAGATGAGACTGGAGAAATGCTATTCCTTTAATTGAAGGAACACTTTTATGTTCTCAGGTCTATTTTAATCTTAAGTGCCGATTATGCATTATTCTCTCCTGTTAACAGACACTTCTGTAAGTGATCTGCACAGAGAGAAATACGATTCTTACATAAATACTGTACTATGAGAAATTATCTTATTATCTAATATGCCAAAAAAAACTAATACGATTAAGGAATGGTATGTGTCACTTTTGGACAATATTAAAACTTGATTTTAGCTCATATAAATAAAATGTAATTTCCTTTTATTATTCTCTTTTCTAGGTAGGACAAAGGCAGTGAAGGGTGTAGGGATATTATACAGCTGTGTTCCATGAGCTCTTGCTAAAGTGGTGGAACGGATCCAGGCAGGATGGCCTCAAATTCAGACTTTAATGACTTTTCCATTTAGAAAACACACTCTTCCTGTTAATGTTGTCTGGTCAGGTATGATTTTCAAATTTGTAGGTGAAAGTAAAAAATGCCATTTTCTATTCAACTGTACAAAGGCTTGCTTCTGTGTGTTTGCGTGTGTATGTCTGTTAAGGAACACATACATAGTACCTACAGAAAGTAAAGACAAACAACGACAATAACTGGAAGTTTCCTGAATCATCTACGACATAAGGTGATCAAGTACTGAATTTTGACAAGGTTAAGGTAGCCAGACTGAGTAGGGGCTACTCAGTTTTTTTGAAAAAACTTCGTGAATTTCAAATTTACTTTTTTTTTTAGATTTTATTGGGGAAGGGGAACAGGACTTTATTGGGGAACAGTGTGTACTTCCAGGACTTTTTTCCAAGTCAAGTTGTTGTCCTTTCAATCTTAGTTGAGGAGGGTGCAGCTCAGCTCCAGGTCCAGTTGCCGTTGCTAGTTGCAGGGGGCACAACCTACCATCTCTTGCAAGACTTGAGGAATTGAACTGGCAATCTTGTGTTTGAGAGCCCATGATCCAACCAACTGAGCCATCTGGGAGGTAGCTCAGCTTAAGGCGCTGTGTTCAATCTTAGTTGCAGGGGGCAGAGCCTACCATCCCTTGCAGGATTTGAGGAATTGAACCGGCAACCTTGCGGTTGAGAGCCCACTGGCCCATGTGGGAATCAAACTGGCAGCCTTCAAAGTTAGGAGCATGGAGCTCTAACTGCCTGAGCCACTGGGCCGGCCCCCGCAAATTTACTTTTAAATGTTGTTCTTTGGGGTTTAAATGTTTTATTTACAAATGAACAAATGAAATTTAAACAGGACCTGAGTTGATAAAAATTTCTGGCTATAACCATCATTTGGTTAGTGTTTGATCTTTGGTAATAGACGTGAGTTGTTTTGATTCTGGTGGTGATGATGTGGAATGGTTAGACATAAGCACACGGTTTTTTGCACTCTTTCCTTCCTATCACTTTGACAGAAATAACACTAAGTAAATGCCTTCAACCTTCTCTCTCATGCAATTTTTCAACCAAGCAAACATAATGTACTGAGGACCTTAAAAAAATTTAATAATCTCTGCATTCTTGTGATTTGTTAGACCTTTCTCACAAACACCTACAGAAACTATATAATATTTGCTTGGAGATTTAAAGTAACAGGCTTACACTCACAGCAAGATGAATGTTTTATTAGATGTTAGGCAGACATGTCGTGATGATGTTGGGAAGTGATGCCAAGATGGTATAAGTAGAACGTCCTTCTATGGATATTTTAAAGACCTATTTAAATACTTACAGATTTTTGTGAGACTTTCAGGATAGATCTGTTGGAGGCTGGGGAATGAAGTATATTGAACTGGTAAGATTCCACCAAATTCCAATATTCTGAAATAATGTACCCATTCGCTTAAGTGCACTAAAATGACAGCTTTAAGGAGCAGGGGTGGTGATGATTGGTACTAACTAGCATAGGCTTGGCAGCAATGGTATTAGATCCTATGCACATGTTTATAAAGCTCTGTTATTCTTGGGAGCAACTATTAGTTTGCCTAGTTTTCTTCAGAAAAGGAACATAGGGGTTTGTCTTTAAGATAAAACTAAAATAAAAACCTTTAAGTTCAACTGTATGAAGTTCAGGCTGACTTGGAGTTTTAATATTTAGCTTTGTTAATTAAATCCCATTCTGTGCCCTGAAGTTAATTATCCCAGCCATTGAGGTAATTTAATATAATAATAAAAAAGGGGCTAATGAGAAATGGAAGAGAATCTGACTATTCCTTCATCTTCCTCATTGGGGGCATTTCCACTTCAAGTGTCAGTGTAAGGACAGTGATGTTTTATGGGGTTTTATGAATTTTCAATTAGTGAGAAAATGAAAATGAAAGACAGTAGATCATCAATGAGTGATCACATCAGGAAATCACTAAAAAGCTCATCTTTAAAGTTCAGGGCATATTTTAACATGACTTCATGATACCTTAGGTAATTTCCTCCCCTAGGTTGAGCTTAAATCATGTTCTTTATACACTATATGAATAAGTCCTCAGTTACTGTTTCTAGTCAAAGGCAAGAAAGTCAAATATATGCTGCTTTTAAGCCAAAATGAGTGCTAGAATAAAAAGGTGACACTCGTTTAGCTGTCACTTCTAGGACAAATGGTCTGTTTCCTTAATATTACAATCAAGTTCTGCATCTCATGCTGAGGGGCTGTGCTGTAGTATCAGTTTCGGATTCAAATCCCAGCTGGAAACTTGCTAGCTATTTTAAATTACTTAATCTCATCGAGCCTCAGTATTATCATCTGTGAAAGGAGGCTAGTGCTAGTATCTACTTCTCCCAGGTTGCTGGAAGACAAAGTGAGAGAACGTAGAGGACACCATTCGATCGATGTTCTGCAAATGGCGACTCCCTTTATTCTGAACAAGTCGCAAGTATGATTATAAATGAATAAGAAGCACTAATGTATCATAATGCCAAATGTGCCAGCTTCTCATCAACCAGGGCAGTGTTCCTCACTCTGTAGAGTACCAGTGATTCACCTGGGGTTCTGGTTAAACACAGATTCACATTTGGCCTAAGATTCTGCATTTTAACAACTCTGAGGTGACGCTGATACTGCCAGTTGAAGACCACAGTTTTAGTAGCATGGAAATAGGGCAATGAATTCTGAATAGTGAGTTGCCTTTGCAGCTTAGCAAAGCAGAATTTTACTCTACCTTTTTTTGTTTGTTTAACGATAAAAATATTGGGGAAAGCTGAAGATGCTACAGAAAAAAAAGTTTGAATAAACACATTTAAAAATCTGGAAAGCTCAAATCCATTCTACGCACTTTCATTTATTGTCTGGACAGATAAAGTACAGATAAAATAATTCAAACACAACAAGATTATGGGAAAAGAAACATTTACAATACTTTCCCTCAGAAATCATCTAAACTAGCAAGATTAACATGAAGTCATTCATTATAACTAAAGTATACAACTGCCTGGTCCTAACATTTTTTTTCCTTTTTTTTTTCCCCCAAGTGTGAACACATTATAGAGAAGAGATTTTGGCATGCCTTTCCCACTAATGCTTAGCAAACGCATCAACATTTTGCCGGCAAACTGCGTTCATTCATAGCAGATGACGTAAAAAGGTTTCCCTGAATGTTGAACGAGTGTTCTCTGAACTGAAATTTGGTGTGTTTTTGTTTGTTTGTTTGTTTGTTTTCAAAACCGAAAAGAGGAAAAAAAATAGAAAAAAATTTAAAGGAGGATTCTATGATGCAGCCTTGGTTTTCGTTACCTGTCTACACTACGACTACTACTACGAGTTCACCTCTTCAGTGTGAAAACAACAGTTCTGTCTACATGCACTTAGTGGGTTCAGCATGGGAAAAAACGCACAAAATAAGCACAAGTTATAAATAACCATAACGTTTTATTACCATTAAGACTAAACTTGTATTGAAAAGATTTTATATAACAAGACAAGAAAAGCAATAGCAAATTTAACTATCAACTAGATTATGCATAGCGAGTAACTGTTTCTATTACCCAGGGAAGAGCATGAACCCTTGTATTTTTTTTGTTTTTGTTTTTGTTTTAAATATATAACCGTACAAAGCACAAACATACTAAAATGATCAGTGCACTGGACGTGGGAGAATGCTCCCTCAGTCATTTTGTTCCCTTAGCTCTGTTTTGTTTTCCCCAATCTGAATTACATTAAAATAAAGACCCAGTGTTTTTTTTTTCTACTGTGCAGTAAGAAAAAATATTCACAACAAACATGACAATATATTAAACAATAGTTCTACACAAGTTACCTTGATACCTCTTTAAACTGTCACTTAAATATCATAAGAAAACATTTTAAGACATATACAAACGAAACTAGCCAAGTGTTACAACTTATAATAAATTAACCCAAAGAAAAAAATAACTTTATATATATATATATTTATATTGTATATACACATACACACACAACAGAATGACACAATAATATGCTTCTTCCCATAGTTTAAGTAAACAAATAAGTAGTCTAGCCAATCTAGCTATATTTGATCTCGGCCATAGGCATCATCACATCAGCGATTAAATAAATAAGTGTTTCAAGCAACATAAACAGTGTCTCAAATGTACCAACACAGCCCAATCCTACCAGCATGGGCTACGAAGTGAATTTGAAAATTCCTTAATGAATTGAAAGCAAATGTTATCTTTTGTTTTCCTCTCCTAAACACATTACATTTAACTATGATACTAAGATATGTAAATAATTTCGTAGCACCTACTGCTCAAACTAAGGAAGTTTTAGATCAAAAGGAAAATTAATTTTTGAAATTTTTGTTCTGCTGACATCCCGTACTGATGACTTAAAGAAAAACTGTCTTTCAACTCATCTCCTTGCTTTTGGGTTTTGACTGTGGGGAACTGTGGTACCCTGGGTAGAACGAACACTCCTTTCCCCTAGTAATTAATAATTTTCTTTATTATTATTACATGCTATGAAAAGATATGAAGATCATCTGTTTATAGCCCATCCTTCAAAAAACAGTCTACGAATCCAGTTTAAAACACACATCTGATCTCTAAAAAGTTACCAGTGCAGTATGAACGCGACAAAGTTGTCAATTTCCCCTAAATTAGCCAGTCAAAATATTTTTTTCTCAAATCCAGATTCTCTTGTAAAAATTCTTTATATTTTATAAAAATAGATTTTTCTTGAAACCCATTTTCAGCAAAGAGACCACCTCTTTGGCAACAATGTTAATGTTATTAAATTGTTAATGTCATCAGGTATCCCCCTTGCCCCCATCCCCTAACAGAAGACTGTTTTAGTTCACATGATATAAAAGAAAAAAGGAAAAATAAAAAAATTTGCAAAAGTTTTTTTTTTTTCATTTTTGCAATTTTTATTCTTCTTTAATTTGTGTGGGTTTTTTTTCCTTACCAATCTGATTGGATCAACATTTTGACAAAAAAGAAAAATCTTTTTTTTCCTTTCTTTGAATCCCATTACTTTGTAAAAATTGTTTTGTTTTTATTATTATTTTTTTTTTTGTTTTTTGTTTTTCTTCTTCAAATGAGCGAATGGTCATCTTAAAAAGACCCACCTTCAAGGAAGGTAGTAAAGTTAGCTGGCTGGGTAAAAATCCCTGCACATTGCTATCTATGTATATTATATTCAACAACGACAGCTATGAAAGAACATTCAATGCATCAAAGATATTTTTTTGTTTTTTTTTTTCTTTTTTTCTAAGCATTATAAAATCCTTTCCTGGTACACCTCAGGATAACCCAATGTTTTAATACTTAGGCAACACTGGCTTATAAAGTCCATGGTTGAATATAAGCCTGGAAAAGTTTGTTTCTCTCTCTTTTGTGTGTGTGTATGTATGTGTGTGTGTGCGCGCATGTGTTTTGTTCGTATATATTTATATATATATTTTAATAATTAAGGATGGGAAATTCAGGATTTGTGGGCTTTGTTGGTTTTAAAGGAAACTTGCAATACTCGGTCTCCCAAGCGGTACCCGTTGAGGCTGGCGATGGCCATGGCGGCCTCGTCATAGTTGGTCATGGTGACAAAGCCGAATCCCTTGCACTTGTTGGTGTTGAAGTCGCGGATGACCTTGACATTGTTCACTGCGCCAAAGGGGCCGAAGAGCTGCCAGAGAACACTCTCATCCGAATCAGGGGACAGGTTGTAGACAAAGATGCACCAGCCTGTTCCTGTGTGACCAGGGATGTTCATTCCCACAAGGCTTGTCATCCCATCAATGGTGATTGGGGAGAACCTGGGGGGACAAGCAGAAGGGGGGACTGGTCCAGACATCAGTCTGACCAAGGATAACACAGAGATGCACAGACACAGACACGGGGCAGAGGGCTGAGTGAGTGTTTGCAGGAGAGTCATCAGGGTTTAAAAACCAAAATACAAAAACTAATGTCTGTGGCATTTCCACTGATGGGAATGGCTAGACTGGCTAAGGCACTTATATACCAAGAGAAAGGCCTAGGTCAATTCCTAAAAACCACAAGGAACTCCCAGAGAGCAAGGCTCTATCAGTCTATCCAGGTATATGTTTATAAGGTATCCCACCCAGACCCTTACCCTCCCTCCCCACAATAAACAGTGAGCTCTTGGGGGAAAGGGCTTGATTTCATTCATTTTATTGCTCTACTTATTTATTCAGTGGAGCACATATGGGAATCTCACAGACATAGTGACATGTAGAAAACACTCAATAAATCTTTGTTGATTGAACAAGTGAATAACATTGTGGATGTCAATGCCTGGGAAATTTTACTTTTTAAGGCAGATTAGGGGATAGCCCTAGAAGTGCTCAAGTCTACCATCTTTGCAGTCCCTTGACTTATGGTTGTCAAAGATCTCTTGATATTATTGAGGACGGAGATACATGAGAATGAACAGACATGTCTTGTTATTAAGCAGATGGGTGGCTCATGTTTCATTTAGCATTTATTTAAAAGAGTTCCCCCAAATACCCCTGAGCAATAATGATGACACTGTATCACTCCTTAATGCTGTATTATCTGGAATTCATTTCTAAGTGTTACAGGAATGAGATTTCAAGGGGTTTGTGCATTTATGTATCTTGAATCGCTGTACATTAGGAAAGTAGAAAACTGTTATTTGCCCTATTACAACTACTTTTGTATTTGGCTTCAAAATATTCTCAGTTTTCATGTAATCTTGAAAGGAAAAACAACCCTTGAGATTCTATTAACTGTCTGATAAAATATATCCATGTATGATTCATGATGGATGCATGAGATGAAACAATTAGGTTGCCAGTGCCTACAGCAGAAAAATATTTGTTAACAGTTTGGTTTATACCAAACTTATACAGGGATTTTGACCTATACCACGACTAGTATCTTGATTTTAATTTTTTTTTTTTTCTGAAGTGGGGAATAGGAGAAGGAGAGGAAGCAAAAACTGGGGAAGAGAATGGGGCCAAGCGTCATCTAGGACTGCTTTGAAAATATGCATATATTCTTGGAGATTTGAAAGCCTTGTGCAAGAAAAGTACTGCACTGAGAATTTGGATAATCAAATGGCTGCTGAAGATATGCTAAACATAACTCAATAGACATTATTTTTGGTATTATTCACTAAGACAATCTTCTCTCTTGCTTAAAAACAAATAACAAGACCAAACCAAAAAAACATCATTATACAGATTCTACAAGGGCAAATCCACGTCTAATTGTTGTTTGCATTATTTCTGAAGACTGTCTTCTCAACCTTTTCTCTTCCAACTGAATTAACTCCTTTCAGTTTAGAGGTAGAGAACAGTTAAGTATTCATGATAAGGCCAAAGTCAGGGTCAGCAAAGAGGTTTCAGCTCTAGTTGGTAATGGTTACCTGGAGCACTTTAGCAGGAAATAGTCTGGGTCTAAATCTGGGTTTAATAGGAAAAGAGAATGAATGCTCTTATCAACTGGTGATGTTTACTACGGCTGGAGAATTAGAGAATGTGGCTGCACGCATGCTGCTGCTGGGACTTCCCTGGCCTTATCTATGTAAAAGCATCTCTCTCTTCGTAATATTTGGTGCCACTTCACTGAAGTTAGACAGGAGCAAAGGTAGGGACAGAGCTGGGAACGATGTAAAATACGTGGGAATAGGCAAGCAGTATGCTAGACACGTGGGGGTAATTCACTCCCTGGTACCGCGATTGAGATTGGAGAGGCTGGCGCTCTGATAGTGGAGTCTGCAGCCAAGTTACTTCCTCCACTGTGTGCCTGTTTCCAGGATCGGGGTACTTACCATGCATGGCCAAGTGGTGCAAGAACTGCCTCATATAGGGGGTATGACGCAGACTATTAAAGACCACATCTCTTTCCCTTAACTGTAGGAAGGGGAATTAAAGTGTGCAGCTCTACTGAGCAGGATGATGAAGATGCTATGTTGCTAGCAGCTCAGTGGAGCTTATCAAAAGCACATTTGGGAATCTCATGGACACAGTGACATAACACACTCAACCTCCTGAGATTCAGCTTTGAGATTAGGTTTGGACACCCTTGTGGCTGCATTCAGAAAGCCCCAAAAGCCTTGACTCTATTTGAGCCCCCAACCTCACAAACGGGTTTTAGGTGAACAAAACAGCAAGTTTAAAACACACATACAAAGATAATCAAGGGAGGATTTATAATAACTCTTAAAACCTGTAACAAAAACAATAACAACCCTGGCTGAGGTGCACACAGATACACTGCATTTTCAGGCTGTGCCCTGAAAAGCACACTGGCAGGGTGGTTGGAGGCGAGGCAGAAGGTCATCCATGCATTTATTCATGCTTGGCCAGGGTTGCTAGTCCAAAATCTAATTTTTCCACTGACAATCATAAGATTGTCAACCATGATTAGCAAAATGTTCTAATTTTGATTTGCTGGAATCTGCCCTCTTAACTGAATCTTGGCATTGCTAATGCAAAACAGTTGCTCTGCAAGTTTGCAAAATCAGCTGGCAGAGTCAAAGCCTTCCCCCTAGGGGAGCCACTCGGAGGACCAGATTATCAAGGGTTTGGTAGCTGTGGCACCTGAACCATAGGAGAAGCCCACCTGCAAATGAAAGGAAAAGTGAAACACACAAACACCCTTTGTGTGCCCTAAAAGAAACAAAACCAACTGAGGTCCGAAATTAAAATTAAGAATTTGACATGCTGGTGGAAGAAAAAGGAAGAATTAAAAAAAAAAAAAAAAAGAAGTAAAGTTAGTGAATTAAAAAAAAAATTCTAGCCCCAGTCTGTGCCAACACGGACATCTGGCAATCTGTGGAGTTTTAATTACCTCTTTACGCCATAGGCCATATTAAGCAAATTGTCCAGCCTGCAAAGAGAAGGAGGGTCTCTGGGTTAATGCCTCACAGATGGCAAGATCACTCAATGGAACTATTAATAAGAATGCTCCATTTTCAAAGAAGAAAAGCTCAACAACTTTCCCCAATGCTTAGGAGTCTATCCAGCAGTAGTTCCCCCCTTTCCTGCCTCCTATTACAAGTAATTCACGTTCAGGTCAATGCTGGAGTTTAAAGCAAGTGTCTAATGAATCTCCCTGTCTTTCAAGGTCTGAATTAATCCCAGTGCCCCCATCTCACAGAACATTTGTGTATATTTTATTTTATATTGTGTGTGAAATTGTTAAAAAGAGGGGGCTTCTTAAGTTGTTCACATGTTATTATAACTAAACTGGTGAATAAAGGGCTCTGTGCCAGGTTAACAATACACGCACGCACACACACAATGCATCTCAGAACGGATCTTTTCTCTTAGCCTAGCTACATTAACTAAATCTTCTTATCACACACGTTGTTTGGAGGGTGGGAGGAGTTTGGGAGTTAAGATTTTTTAAAAATTAGCGTACTATTTACAACCTGGAAGCAACTCCCAGCAAACTGCCATAATGTTCTAATCTCCCTCATGTTCAGCACCTCGCATGGGACATGCTAGTCACCCCACGGGGCAGTAGTCACCATAGCTTCCTCCATGAGACGCCTGCTGGAAAGGCTTTTTACATAAATACTGCATGTGCTCTCACACAACATAAAAATTAGATGACTTGGACTCTTCATGAAATCATTAGCCATTTCAAATTCCCGGGGCCTGGGAGGACAGTACAAAGACTGGTTTTTCTTCTCCTGGTGGCCAGATGGAAGGGCTGACTATCTTCCCTTGTGATGTTTACAAAAGAGAAAACCCCTTTCATGAAACGGAAGTTGGGACATGGGTGGAAAAAAATAATTATTTAGAATTAGTATGGGTAGGTCAAGAATATTCTTATCGCTTGCATGATAGAGGCCGTTCAAGGTCAGACGGCCTTCCTGGAGAGAAAGGTGCATTTCAGAAATGTCCCAGAAGAAAGGAAACGCCCCCATGGCACCAGGTGCTTCCTGGGGGTTTGGGCACCTGATGGAAACAGCAATAAGACTTGGACAAACTCTTCCTCCTTGTCTTCCCAGAGTCTGAGGACTTAACCGTCAGAGTGAAGTTAACGCAAAAGAAAGTACCCCTGCGCCCTAACCCAACAGAGTCACCTGCAGAAGGAAGAGGAGGACCCACTCTCTCTGGCACGGAGCTGCCTCCTGACCTACTGCTTTCTTTAACATTATTAAAGCCATACTGTCTTAGCTTTAAGTCTAAGCTGCTGAATCTGGTCACATCTATGATTAACTCTTGTTGAAAATGAACCTTCTTATTGGGGTAAACGCAGAAATTTTAACCGAAGAATCTGAAGTTCAACCACAGTCACAGTGGTAAGTTGGAAGGGGGGCATGGAAGAGCATCGGATCCAATCATCTCATTTTATAGGAGTGGAAACTGAGGCTGGTGTGGGGTGGTTAGTTTTGTACAGTGATTTCTAAGCGTGAAGATTCTTATCTTTGCCCCATCCTTCAGGACTATGAGCTGCCCTGGCCCTCGCCCAGCTCTGTACCCATGTGGCCAGGTGTGTAGGCATGTGGGCATACCTACCTGAACCTCTGAGCCTGGTGATGAAGCGGGCCGGGGTAGCGCCGGTTGGGGGACTGGTAGAGCTGGGAGAGCAGGGCCTGGCTGGACTTCTGGCTGGGGTTGTTGGCAAACTTCACAGTAATCGGTTCCGTAGCACCGCTGGGCTTCTGGCCATTCAGCCCTTTGATGGCTTCTTCTGCCTCGATCCTTTTATCAAAGCGGATGAATCCTACCCCTCTGGACACTCCTGGAGAAAGAGAAAGAGCCTTCATAAAGAGGGAACAAACCAAACTGCCAAATATCTCCGGAAAGACATGTCCTGGGCCCCACGGACGTTCTGTGGGGAGTCAGCCCACCAGTGGGTCCAGGGCTGAGCCTGTATCCCTGAATCTCTCTCACCATCAAGATGCATTTGCCTGCATTTCTGTCATCATGGCTCTGAATAGGTGACTCCCATCCACAGAACACAGGCATCTGTCACATCTGTCCCTTCTAGCCCTCCGCCACTGCCCTGCTCAGTCCTATCTCCCTTTAGTTGCTGTAACTGATCCTTCACTGTCTGGTTTTGAGCTCTCAGTGGGCCCTCGGGGGGTCCTCCAGACCTAGCAGCTAAGTACTCTATTTGAAAAGCAAACTATGACCACATTACACCCGTTAAAAACATCTATATTGTTTTGTCTCTTTTCAATGACCGTGTGCACGGTATCTATTCCTCATTGCCCTCCCCACCCCGCACTCCAAACACAGAAAAACAAACAAAACCCACAATAACCCTTCCATGGCTCCATGTTGCATACAGGTAAAGTCCAGACTTCTTAGAGCGGCATTTAACGCCCCTGATGATCCAACCTAAATGCCCCGCTCAGCCTCATGTCAGCCAGGCTGAACTGCCAGATATGCCGTGGACAGGTTGTGTTATTCCCTGACTCCATGCCTTGAACTATGCCCTATTTGCCTAGCTGTAGGATACATCCTAGCCACCTGGAATGCCCCATCCCTCCTTCTTGCCAGATAACTGCAAATCATCCTCCAAAACCCTGTTCAAACATTGCATATGCGATGGAGCCTTCCTGACAATCTCCGCCAGGCATAGTACCCCTTCTCCTGACTCCCGTGGTACACTGGGCAGCCTCTAGCGGGCACTCATCACACTGGGGTCCTGTAAGGGTGGGACTGTGCCTCCTTCATCCCTGGTCCCCCGTGTCCCTCTACACAGTGTCTGGGGCGCAGCCGGCTTCAGTGAGGGTTTGTTGCGTGAATCAAATGATAAGCACACGCTGAACTGCTCCTCGGGGGCGTTTCAAATTGGGATCGAGTTGGGAGTAGGTGAAAACATTTTGTCATTAAAAATGCAATGTGAGGTGCCTTGCATTCCTTACTGAGAGGTGGTGGTTGCCTTTCTTTATTGTGGACAAAGTGCTGCAGTACCGAATCCTGGGTTCATATCTCTGCACTGCTATGAACTACCTGGATAGAAGTCAGAGCCCCCACTTTGGACCTGCTGCCTCTTGTGTGGAATGAGGCAGTGTGAGGTTCCCTCTAACTATGATGCTATCTTCGGAGCTAGAGTTATACATACAAGTTCTTTTCACACACAAATGTAATGTTACTCGGTTGAGGGTTGAAAGAGACTTTGAAGGTCATATAGTCCCACTCTCACCCTGATGCCTGAAACCTCCTCACAGCTCTCCTGAGTGGTTTAGCTGCTGCTGGAACAGTGCCCACGATGGAGACCCCCTGCCTCCTGAGACGGCCCATTTTAAGTTTGGGCAGTTCATTGAAAAGAAGTCTTTCTCCTACGTAAAGAAACCTGTCTACTCCTGACCCATATGCTTCACCCTAAGTAACCATTACCCCTCTGCTCCTATGGGTCACAGGGCACTGGCTGGTGACGCTGAGACACAAGGAAAGAAATGACAAAGAAACACTTAACCTGTGACTTGATCAACCAGGATTCGTGAGGTGATGATACGGCCATATTGCGAGAAAAGCTGCTCCAGTTCCTTCTGGGTCATGGTTTTGGGAAGGCCGCTAACGTAGAGGTTAGCGTCCCTGATTGAGGCAGAGCTCGGACGGGCATAGGAGACCTAGGAAAAGGCAAAAGGAGCTAAATCTATTATAGGCAACACCTTCCAAGTAGAGACTGAATCAATAACCAGGGTGACAGCGCCTATCATTCTAAATTATGGTGTCAGTGTAAGTAACTCAAGAACTCAGATTTTTAGCTAACTCTTGTAATAGTAACGAGAACAGGAGAACGGCAATAGAGGAACAAAAGGAGAGTTGACAATAACTTAAAACAAATGCACAGATAAGGGTCTCTAAGTGCAGAACAAAATAGCTACTGTATGGCAGCTGTTAAATGCAGAACTACCCACGCTTGGAGTTCTGAAGATTTACCTCCTGGATGTGGGTGTATAGATGACTTACTGTATCCAACACATAATAATCTTTGAATAAACCAAAAAAAAAAAAAAAAAAAAAGAAAAAAGAAAAAACCCACAAAAAAACAAAACAAAATAACCCCCATGAAATTCTGCTCTGCAGATTTCTCTCCTTGCCACCCTCCCCACCCCCACCCCTTTCCTCTTGAGCACAGAAGAGCGATCAGGTTCTCTGCAAGACTTTTTACGTTGAATCCTTTGTGTTGCTCCAATCTGTTCCCACAAGGTCTGCTCTCACTGAATGACAAAGTGCTGGTGAAATGGGGCTGAATGAACATCTGCTCATGAAACTGGATATGTGACCTTGTCATAACATCTGCAAGAACCAGTTGCTTTCGAACTTGGAGGCGGAGCAGATAAAACCACAATAAACAAAATGAGGGCACGGTGGAAAGGACGAAGGAAGAGGGCAGCAGGAGAGAAAAGTGAGCCTCACCGATGCTTATAATAAGTTCGACTTTGTAAATTTGTCCTCCCAGATCTCTCAACTGCTCCCCCCCCCCACCGAAAGCTAACACAGAAGTGTAAACAGATCTGAAATTCCATCTGCAAGAAGCCAAATCTGTAGCAGCACACACAAGCAAAGCAAACCCCAGCAGTCATTAATTTTAGACTTTCACTTACTTATTTATTTTTTAAGAAAACAACATCAGACGTTTGAAATATAATTTACAGCTAGTCTAACAAAAGCACTTTCCTGCTAAAGCTATTTCTGGGGCGGTTATGGCTCAGAATAAATGATGAAAACAGTCATTTCAGAGCACATCTGACAACGTTGGACAGGAAGGGACCTATATGCTTTAGCATTTTTCAGTTGGGAGTTTTATTTAATCTGTAACCAATACAGAAGACTTGCTAAGACTATAGGGGTAAGTGTGTGTGTGTGTGTGTGTATGTGTGTGTGTGTGTATGCATACTGTGTACACACAAGAGCATGTGTGCAAAAGGAACTGTACATGTTAAACTGGACGTGTAGCAATAAAAACTAAACCTTCAGAAGTGGACCTTGCATCTGAGAATGGGTCTGGCAAAGAACAATGAGGGATGAGCAGACCCCCTCACCATGGCACTCTCTCCCTTTCCATGACAGAGATGCCAGGTACCTTTATGGGTTCCACTCCTACAAATAGATGTTCACTCAACAAATACAATGATGTGAGTGCCTAATTTGCTTTACGGGCGTCCTCCTGCCAATGGAGCAAGGCAGTCTGTCTGCAGTGTCTGCATCTTTTAGAAACTCATGGGCAGCCTTTCTAGACTCCTTCCCAACACATGGTTGACAGGCAGAAGGACCTTCCCATGGAGCGCCCCTGTGTGCGCAGTTTTTGGGGGTGGGGGATAAAGGACCAAGAACCCCATGTGATTGCCTGGACAGGGTATCACTCCACATAAGGCTCTCCTATTTTTGTCCTCTAAGGGACAAAATATTTCAGGTTATAACCTTGCAAAACTCTTTTAGGCATGAGGTAGGAGCGGTTGGGAGAAAGAAATAAAACAACAGTGATCTGTTCATGGTAATGAGGGTCATCACCCTCGTCTCACCCCTGCCAATTACTGACAAATTAATTATCTGAATGACCTCTGTGTTCCCTTATAACATACTCTCCTACCTCTGTGCCTTTGTTCGTGGAGAAAAATTTCCCATCTACTTCCTCAGGTCCAAATCCTACTCTTTCAGGCTCACCTCAAAAACCACCTTCTCTAGACAGCTTTCCTTGATCTCACCTCCTCCTAAACCCCCCTCATCCAGCAGTGCTCTGCATGAACTGCAGTCAAGGTACTTAACCTGCTCTGACCTTGATTCACCATCCCTCCATCTAGTCTGCTGATCTCCTCGAGGTCCTGGGTTGTATGTGTGTGTCTCATTCATCTCTGTGGCTCTAGCTCTCAGCACAGAGCCTGATAGCTACAGGGTACTCAATACCGACTGAAAGAGTGAATGAACACCCACAGATCATAATGACGGATTTTGACATTAATGGCTGATTACAGCTTGGATTCCTGAGAATGAAGGGGGGGATCGCTGAGAGTTAAGCATCCAGAATCACAGCTGTGTTTCCCCAGGAATCTAAGAGCTAAGGGATAGGTTTCCCATTCTCCAGTGTCTGGCGTTGGAAGCACTGAAAGACTGTTCTAGGGCTAAACATCACTTAGAGGCCTTCTCTTATCAAATATTTCCTGAGGAGCTATGAGCCAGGCGCAGTGCTGTATGCTGAGGCTACACGGCAGGCAAGAATGACCCATGGCCTCTTGCCTCAAAGGACCTCCACGTGCAATGAGTACAACCGACGACACATGCAAGGTACTCAATAAATGAGTTAAATGGAAGAACGGATGAGTATACATATGGGTCAATTATCACAATGCCACAAATGTGTGCTTTTCCAGGGCTATGTGTACATGAAACTGGAACACGGAGAAGGGAGAGACTAATCTCCCTTTGATTAAGGGTTAAAAGGGCCAGAGAGGAGACAGAGCTGAGGTGAGACTGGTGGTAAGACAGGTGGTATGGATCACAAAATAGTGGGCTGATGACATCTCTCCTCTATTGTGAGGACCGACAAGCAGACGAAGGTCCAGAGCTTAGTGTAGTGCCTGCCTGGCACCCAAATAAAGCTAAATGGACAGTACGACCTTGATTCCCATTAGTTCTGGGCAGCCAGAGCTGGGGTACAGAGGGAAGCAGGTTAGGACAGCCCTGCTAGAGAAAAGGAGCTGGCACTGGAAAGTCAATGACACAACCAAAACTAATTCTTCAAAAGATGATTCTGACAGAGGCAGAATTTCAGTCAGGGAGAATTACTGCTTTAGATCCCGAGAGACACACCCCAGCCACAGAGCAGCAACAAATCCCAAAGGTGAATAACACCTCGATTACTCTCTACCAAGCCTAATTCTTGCTGCTTAGTTTTTCTCCTCTATTTGGAACCTTAAGTCTATTCTCTTAGTCTCCTGTCCAGGAAACCTGTAGAAGTAGGAGTGGGCAAAAATAACAGAAAAAGGTTCTTCCTATCTTCAATATCCAAAATACTCATCCCAGTATCTAAACTTTTCATATTTCCTCATATATTTATTAAGTCCTCACTGCCCTTTGTTAGGGTGAAACATTTCTAAAACATTCCACTTTTCAGCTCCTGCAGAGAGTCAGGCATGGCTGGCTTATTAGGCCCACTGAGCCAGCGGCCTCGAGCCTGGGGCTTCCAACGCTGGAGACAGCACCCTGGAGAACTCCTTGCTGTAGATCATAGACCCCGCTTGCTTCACTCATCCAGAATCTCTGAAGACAAGACTGGCCTTTCTAGGCCAGCACTGATCTTGCTCTGGAACTCAGACAGAGCTGGGAGTGGGGAGGGCACTCTACTTTCTCTAGGCGGCCCAAAGGCAGGTGGAGGTGAAAGGTGTACTTTTCAATGGTCTTGAGGGAAGATGTGCAGTCCACCCCAAATCCCCATCTCGCTCCATCCTTGCAGGCTCACAGTGACTCCACCCTCACAAGAGTCACAGTGCAGCATGGCACTATGAACCCTGACTGGGGGCTGTCTCCAGTACTCACCAGCTATGTGGCCTTAGGCAAGTACTTTGTGCTTGGTAAGTCTCAATTTCTTTACTGGTAAAAAGGGGGGCAATTCTCCTTTGATGGGTTATTGTAAACAACTGAGACAATAGATTGAATGTGTCTAGCGCATACCTAGAATTTAGTAGACACTTAGCAAACACGATTATGTAATGAGTCATACAGGCTTTTGTGGACCAGCCTGAGGCTCAAGCCCCTGTCGGAACACACTTTTCAATTTTACCACACAAGCGAACACCTGGAACACTATCCGGGAGTGTCTAGAGGGGCACTGCGTTCCTCTGTCAGCCTGGTGGCATCTGGATCATCCTTTACCACTTCCCTGCCGTGAATTTCCTCCAGCACATTCTTACAGATTCTACTGGGTCACATCCACAAAGTACTTTGCATTTTCCAAAGTGACTTCCCAAGGCTGCTGTCAGTGATTCTCAGCAAGGTGGCAAAGCAGGCATTGTCATTCCTCAGAGATGGGGACACAGGACCAGGGTGGGGGCTGCCCCTTCCCACACAGCACTCAGGTTCTTTCACCAGCTCACAGCCAGGGCTTGGCCTGGGCACGGTGGGAGGAAAAGCATGGCCTGGGGAGAAACATTTCCTGAATCATCAGGCAGCACCTCGCCCCTGTCTGACCTGCCATGGTACAGAAACGGGAAAGGTCTTAGAAAATGTGATAAAGCTAGGATCTCAGCTGTTATGAGGAGGATAAAAATGAAAGGAAAAGGCATCCTTCTCTGCCCTGGGAAGGTGCTCCTTCAGGAAAACACTGGTATTAGAAGATGAGCGTTTCCTTCATTCCTTCCCTTCCTGAACACTTTCTGGGAGCCAGGCCCTGTGCTGGGGGCTGAGTGTCTTTGAGTCCAGGACTCCACAGTCCTGTGAGGGAAATAAGCAAACAAATGAAGAGTGCGATGCAGAGGGTGTCCCTGCTGGGGGTACTTATTTCCTACACTAGTGTTTCCTTCCCTGTGGAGGGAGCCCCCTGGAGTAATAACAGCCCAGGCCTCTTTGTACCCTTTCTCCCTCTCTTCTCCAGGGGAAGTGGAATGGCTGCTCTGAACAGGCTTCAATACAGGAAATGGGCATGTGAGCCTCAGATGCTGCCCGCTTCCTGCCTTCTGGGAGCCAGATGTCAGCCGGAAGTGCACTTTCTGTTCCAGGCTCTATTCTATGCTCTCCTATGGGGAGGCCTGTGGGAACCAGAGCACCTGTAACGGTATGTCAGTGTGTCAAAGTGTGGCGTTAGGAGACCCAATGTGTCCATGGCACCAATCCGGGCCTTAATCAGTAATAAAGATGACCCGAGGATACCATATGCTTTTCTCTTTTGCCTCATCTCTCAATAGGTTTAGAACTTGGATGTGGAAAACAGAGGTGTCATTTGTTGGGCCCCTTCGAATTACAATGAGGACCTCTATCACTGACTGAATGTTTTCATGAGCTCAGCATTCTATTCACAAAACGGTTCACGGTAAGAGGAAATAAAGGTGACAGGTGATGTTGGTGATCCCAGCCGGAAGCACTATCCTTGAAACCTGCTTCACAGAAACTTGGTGCTAGAAGTGGCCTCAAACATTCTGGGCAGGAGCCAAGACAGTGGGCTACCCATTTACACATTTCCAAGGACAGGAAGCTCACTACCCCATGAGCCATCCCACACCATCACTGATTATTTAGACAGTTCCTCCTACTGAGTTCAAACCTGTCGCCCCTGTAGCGTTCATCCTTTCATTTCTATGCTAGCTTCACACACTAGGAGTCTCCTTCCTCTTCTCATAACCCCTTGTCGTGTGGGTCTCACTAACAGGTACTGGTTAGAGTATTAGGCAATTGGACTCTGAGATAGACTCCTCCAAGGAGGTTCTCGTTTATGTTACCTTAACTGAAATTGAGCATCTAGTCTGACATGGAAAGGAAACAGAGTTAGTTAAGAGCAAGGGCTTTGGGGTTGGAGAGATGTGGATTTAAACCCTGACCACTTACTAGCTGTGTGACCTTGGGGTATGTCACTTAACTTTTCTGGCCTGCATCACTTAAATAACCTGGTTTAGAAGCTTTCTGACAGAGATGTTTGAGGGTTCAGCAAGCTAATGCATATAAGATTCCTAGGCACAATGCCTGGCACACAGGAAGTGCTCAATAAATAATGGCTTTGATATAATTGCTATGGAGTCAAGTCTTAGACACCAGGGGTGCAGAGATGAATACAATAGTCCCTGACCTGTAGGACTATTAGTCTAGCAGAGGAAACACACACAGAGACTGATCATTTCAGAAAATCAGGCCGCAGGTTTTTCCCAACCAGTTGTAACACCCTATTCTGAGTGAGCACAAACTCCCCAGAGCATACAGATCCCTGGGGGACATCCACTAGAAAGAGACCAGGAGAACAGACTCTGGTGCTGCCGGGGCCTTCTAAGATCAACCCTCCCAGGGACCTCCAATCCCACCTCCACGGGCAGGGAGAGAAGAAAAAAGCCAGCTGGCTCCTGGAAACCACGGCTTTGATTGTGAGGATCTGCTTACCCCACTGCCTGCGGCTTCAGCTTTGCCCACAGGCAGGACAGGTGTCGGCTTATGTGGCCCAACTCCTCACACTTCCCCCACCTGTCACCTGATACATGATATTCTTTTATCAGGGGCAAAACCGGATGCTAATGTTTCTAGGGGAGTTCTGAAAGTGCTACTTCTCTCCGCCCAAACACTGTCACTGGTCCTCCAGCACCTTGCTGTGGAAGCTCAAATCCCTTACCTGAGCATCCGAGGCCCTCTGGGACCCAGCCCAACCTCTCCTCCTAACCTCTCCATGTACCCTAGGCCTCAGTTCAAACAAAAAAGGTGACTATGAGCTGAACGTTTCTACTTCCATGTCTTTGTTCTTGCTATTTGTTCACCATCCGGGCAAAACGAACTCCTGCCCATCCTTCCAGGCCCAGCCTGAACGCGGCCTCCACCAGAGGCCCAGGCACAAATGACTGCTTTTTCCTTGGACTCTACAGATGACACACATTTCAATGGCAGCAGCTATCATACCCTGCCTCCCATCACAGCCATCTGTGCTAACACTGCATCTGCCCTAATAGTCTGAGCATTCTGGTGGCTTCTGCAGACCCCCCTGTGGCAATAGTCTCAAAGCCTCACATAGGGCAGGTACTGAATAAATCCTCTACGAATTGAAGTGAAAATGTATAATAAACATACCGTATGCAATGAAGTTTAGTTCCTTTCCCAGGGGCTGCCTCTCCTGTGGAGAAGGAGCTACAGGGAATTGAAGAGTATCCAAGAGTATCCAAGAATATCATGAGAGTCTCTGGCACACAGTAGGGTGAATAAATACGTCTTTTTAAAACATGGTGTGGTGGTTGATTCACATGCTTTACAACTTCTTTTCAAAAGTCCATTAAATTATCAAGGGGGCTTCCTTAGTACAAGATCTTGCTGTCTGTCTAATGGCCCCCAAAAGGGAGAGATGGGCTAATGGTTTCATGGCCTGATTAGTGGAAGAGCCGGTCTCAGACTCAGGGCTTTAGATACTCAGTCTCCTCACTAAACAGCAACTCCTGACTCTTGCTTTATGAAAGACTGATAAGATTACTGTGACCACCTGAAAGCTCCATAATCCTGCCCACTGTACAAAGCCTTTTGTGTATGCTGCTTGAGGCTTTGTGAGACTCAGACTCCTTTATTCTCCTATGCGTCTCTGAAACAGATGGAAAAATGTCTTCTCCTCTCCTTATGTAATTTTCACCTTCGGAGTAACCCTATTCATTGTTATCTTCATTCTGGGGAGCATTATTTGAGCACCCACTGTAAACCATGATTACCTGTTAAGTGAGAAATTACGACTTCTATTTTCCAGATGATAAATTCTGGCTCAGTGAAGTAAAGTACTTGTCCAAGGTCACACTAGCCAAACTAAGACATGACTCCACGTTTTGGGATCTTTCCACTATGCCACGCTAATGTGAAATAAAAGCTGCGTGCTTGGCACAAACTGCCATTTCCCTGGAATGTTACCAAGCTGGAAAGATCATGCTGTAATATTTTATTAGTTAGACTGTTAGAGCTGGAAGGAACCATTCTGCGGAAGAAGAAATGAGTCCAGAGAAGTAAAGTAAGTTCCTAAGGCCATCCTGGTAGTTTTTGACAGAGCTGGGACTTGACTCTCCATCTTAACTCAGAGCTCTTTTGACTGGATAACAAGAAGGGGAACTTGGATGTGAGCTATGATCTTTGATAGGCTAGCTGATTCACCCTGGGGCTTCATAATAACCACAGAGAAGTGACTCTTTATCCCCAGGGCTACTGATGTTTTAGGCCAGCATTGCCCAATGGAATGTTCTGGAATCATGAACATATTCTGGATTTGTGCTGTTCAATATAGTGGCCACTAGCTACCTATGGCTACTGAGTACTTCAAACATACCTAGTGTAACTGAGGAACTGAACTTTTCATTTTATTTAATCCTAATTTAAATTTAAATTTTAATAGCCACATGTGGCTAGTGGCTATTATATTGGACAGAACAGCTAGAGGCCCAGAAATGACCTAAAGTTACAGCATTTCAGAGCTAGAAGGGACCTTGAGTTTCGCTCAGTCAGACTCCAGTCTGGTATAGGAATCCTTTCTACCTATTCCCTAATGACTCCATTTGAATACCTTTGACAATCAGGGACTCACTATCACCCAAGGCAAATGTTCTACCCCGATAGCTACATAGGTTCTCTCCCCAGATTCTTGAAATACAAGATTGAGCTATAGAGTCACAGCAGACTTTTTTTTTCCCCTGGAGAATGGAAACGCACCCATTAAAGAATGAATATGTGAGTGGAGCACCGTCTTTGCTGTCTTTGTCATTTGCCTCTGGACAACCCTTAGAGTGTCAGGATTTTTAAAACTGAAGAGCTGAGAAGGGGACACCAGACAGCAGGGATGGTTCACTAGAGTGGACAAGAAAGGACCGCTGTTTCCTGTGACCTAGAATCCACAATTCTCCTAACACAGCCAAGGTGTGCTGAGTTTCTTTTTTAAGCAGCTCGCGACACACTGTTGATTGCTTTTACACTTGTAGACGGCTAAAGCCCCCAAACCCCATTCCACACACTTCTGAAAACCGAGGTGCCCTCCCAACCTGGACCTGCCCAGTTTTCTTTTGTAATCCAGATACAGGACACTGTGAGGACCTTTTAGATACTGGGATATATCGATCTCACTACAGACAGAACAGGGGAACTCTCTCTCCAACTCCTATCACTGTATCTGAAATTATTCACTCAAAGGAAGTTCACAGAGCATTGGGAAGCACAGCAGCCAGACAGAATCTCTCACAGGAGAGAGACAGCAGCTTGGTACAACTGGGTAAATGGGTCTCCAGTTTCTACTGGCGTTGCCACGTGCCCTCTCTTGGCTCCTTGGAGATTCAGTGATCCAGTCGCCCTTGCTGACCTTGGCAGGAAAGAGCTCCTGCACTGGCTCTGACTATAGCCGTAATGGGGGAGGAGAGAAAAATGCCTCTTTATTATTAACAAGACTGAGGGAGGCAGTCTATTATTTCTGGGTGGGGTGATATCCGTCAGCAAAAAATGATCTGCTAACTCTCTGGGCAGCATTAAGAGCAGTGATAGGAGAAATAATTGCTTATGCCAAGTGCAAAGAAAAGATGCCTCAGCGGAATGGAGGCCTGTAGCAAGGCAGGTGGGTGCTGGGGGAGGAGGGAGGTACAGCTCCCTGGTGACCTCTGGCAAGAGAAAGAAGTGGGAGGGGCAAACTGGAACCTGCAAAACTCAAGTGTGGACAGATCCCCTGGAGGCGCCATTAGTGCCATTTAGAAGAATCAAGTGAAAATGGAGAGATGGCTAAGCAGCATCACAGCACAGAGAGGCTGGAATAAAGAGCTGTCTGTCCCTTTCCTTCCTGGAGAAGGGAGGGTTTTTTTCCTTTTGAAAAGCCTTCACTCACACACCTTCCCCTTCTCTAGTCCTGCTCCCTCTGGAGCTGGCTGCTGCCTCATGATAAAGCTTCTTTCTTATGCTCTCACCCCCTCTCCTGACTGAGTGCCAACTCTCTTGGGTTCACTGAGTGGCAGAAACAGCCCTTTTGTCCCCTCATTCCTGACCTAGTCCTGAAATCACTCACACCTCTAGTTTGCATTAAGAGCTGTGCTCTGGGAATGTTTTACTTAAAGTCATAGTTTTATAATTTGAGTAATAGCTTAATGCAATTATAAAAAAAGACATAAAATCATTTGCAAACATGTAATGCAATGAAAAAAAGAGAAAGAACTATATATATGTGTAAATAGTAACCGCATTGAGTTGGAAATGGCTGATAGTGCCTTCATTATATGATAATGCATTTTCCAAATAATTCATAAATAAGCATGTCTTGCTTTTAAAACGAATAAAAAAGCTCCCAATAGAGCTGAAGGAAACCATTATCTAATGCTGACAAAAACCTACCACAGCAGCCTGCAAGCTGCTAGTTTCATTCATCAAACATCCCAAGTGACACATCATTGCCGGATGAACCTTCTTAGAACTTTACTTTGACTGGGTCCCTCTCCTGCTCAAATCTTACATAAATCCCCACTTCCCCACACCCCCCTCCAAATCAAATTGGAACCTCTGTAGCCCCATGACCACTCCATCCATTGATCCTTTGCATGTCTGTATCCCGTATGAGACAGGAGCTTCCAGAGGCAGAGCAGAGAACACTTGTCTAATCCTACTTCTCAAATTTAGGTAAAGTCCAACCAAGCAGGGGTCCCACTACTGTACAAGTTTTAATGGGAGTGGTTTCAAACCCTCAAATCCCATTTTGAATCCCTTATCTCTGAAGGTGCTCAGTGTAACTTGAACACGAATCCAAACTTTAGGTAAAAGGATCCCTCTTTTGACGTACTGCAGAACCATCTAATTTTCTTTGTTCCTAATTAATGCAATGAAGAGCTGGACTACTGCAACTGGATTCAACAGTGCGCTTTTTGATAAGAGGGTGGAATTATAGCGCAAATTCAGAAGCTACTATTTTGGACCCGATGGCGAGTTTTAGGACTGGGATAGGCATTGGTATGGGGTAAGGAGTACTGGGAATCATTTTCTAGAATCCACAGCCGTTTCCAACGCTTTCCAGAGTCTAAAGTGATCGATTTTGGAAACAAGTGGAAAAAAAAAACCCTAACAAACAGCACTCCCAAATTCCTAAGTGGGGCAAATCATCTCCACTGGGCTCAGGGTTGAAATGCTAGGAAAAGACCCAGTTTCTCAAGTGAGGAGCCAGGCTTTTCTGGCAGGCCAGATAATGTAAACCCATGCCTGTGTGACACACATGGATGGGAGAGTCTCCAGGGCACTGCCATTTCTCTGTCAACTAAATCCCAGGACCTAACACAGAGCCTGGAATTCAGGGGTCCGAGAAGAAATTAACTGAAGTCATGTCTGTGCCCAGGTCGATGGCAGAAGCCCCAAACCACAAGTCTGTCTACTGAAGAACCGGGAGGAGACATGCAGTTCATTTGTTTGCTTTTTATATCTCATTCCCATGCTAGGGAGTATAACCCGTGTTTGTGCAGAGTCAAATACACAACCACACACTCACAGAATGCGGGTACTGCTGAACAGGCAGTGTGACATCCCAACGTATACGACTGACTGCCAGAATTTCTTTTAGAACATTTTTCGTTACTCCAAATCCCACTACCAACTGTGTGATCATGGGTAAATCTCTTAACCCCTTTTGGCCTCAGTTTCCTCATCTGTATAAATAGCACCTCCTTACAGGACTATTTTAAGAATTAGAGCTGATATGTATAAAACATCTAGCCCTAGGGATGTTTCAAGGATTAAATGCTATTAAGCATGTAAGGGAGCTAACATAGTGTTGGACACAGAGTAAATACTCAATGCAAGCATTATTATTATTATTATTATTATTATTACTTTCCTGTTCATGGTCACATATTAAGCAGCTCTTCTGACAGAATCCTTCACAGAACGTTTGTTTGGACGCTAACTTAGTGCCACTGCTGGCTACTTAGGTGCCTCTGGACAAGTCACGTCATCTCTCTGAGCCTCAATCCAAGAGGAGTGCTGGGAACCTGGCCACTTTCTCCCACTAACGCAGGTATAATCCAAAGAACAAATCCTCTGCAGTCACATGCTGGCAAATATGGACTAGACGGTTCCGAGGAGATCTCTAATGCATGCTTCCAAAGAAGACACTTGTTTTTTCCAGATAGGCAAGTTATTAGGTTGGTGCTAAAGTAATTGTGGTTTACAAGGTTAAAAATAAATGCAAAACCTGCAATTCCTTTTGCACCAACCTGTATCTGTAGTCATCCACACTACACAGGGGCTCACTGAGGAGTCATGCTCTTCCTGTGTCTATGTCTAGATGGTATTCTCCTTGAGGACAGAGGCCTGGCCTTGCCCTCTACACACCCTCCATATATTACGTCCCTCTTAATAAGGGGGAAATGAATATTTGTTAACAAGGAACCATCATTTTGGGGCACATTCAACGAGAAGCCCAGGGAGTATAACCCACGTGTGTGCAGTGTCAAATGAGTAATGAGTCATTCACTTCCAATCAGCAAAACTGTTTGTGTATTTAAATTTGAGTTCGGAGGCTGCCAACTGCTTGCCCACAGGTCAACTATTACGTTTTGTTTGGCCCACGTACATAATCCTTTAAAATTTTGTGAGTTGGCATCTACCCTCTGGAAATTGGAAGGTTTGGCATAAAAAAAATAAAAATCTAGATTTCAGTTTCTATTGAACAATGGGAAGCTGTAGCAAAAATCTGGGCTTAAACAATCAGCAGTAGCTGAAGAAAGCTAGCTGTCCCCTCACTATAGTCTCCAGGATCCCCGAGGGCTTTCCAGAACTATCTCCGAATCTAGTTGTTAATCATTAACCGGCAAAGCTGAGTAATTAACTCTTGGTTTACCTGCATCTATGTTGTGCGTTACAGTTAAAGTAGTGTGTTTTGCATGAAGCACTCCAAAAATGCTTCCTAAATATGGAAAGGAGAGACAAACTTGACTAAAGTTTGCAAACTTGTACTAGATGGTTCTGAGATCTCTGTAATGCATGTTTCTAAAGAAGATACTTGTTTTTTCCAACTAAGCAAGTCATCTATTCCCTCACGGGAGTCAGGATAGAGAGATAAATCTCATGTCACTTATCAAAGCAAACTGAAGCAGAAGAAGTAAACAGTGGCCTGAAAGGCAGAAAAGCAATTTGTAAAAATTAATAAATGATGAGACTATTAACAAGACACGAAAAAGGTTTGCGTTTCTTCCTCCCCTTTAATATGATTTTTACCTTAAACACTATGTCCCTTTAGGAAAGGGAAGAAAAGTTAATAAAGGAACCTATCACTCAAACTTAATTTTTAGTATGGCAAATAAACTGCTTTAATGAAAGGGCTGAAATCCCCAGGTTTGCACATTAAATTTTCATTCGTAGTAGAGAATGGAAATTATTGATTCAGCCGTGGCGTCGTGCATGTTGAATCCTATAGTGCCTCGGAAGCCCATGTTACTGCTGGGTACAAATGTGTTTGCAGCGTTTTGATGCAGGGTGAGCACGGGGTGGGTGAGGGGATGAGAAAAGAATAGAGAGAAGGGAAGGAGGCAGACTGGCTCCTCACAGACAGAAAGTAATCAATGTTCCTTGTCTCTAAGATCCACTTAGACAAAGCATTGCTTCTCACAGCGTGATGGGTCAGGGGTGCACTCTGAGATCAGAAAAGCTGGGTCCATTTAATCTTTTGGGAAATGCCAACAGCTTCATGGAATATTTAAGGAAAAAAAATGCAGAATGGATGGCTGATGAGTTGATCCTAAGCTCTTGGGGAAGTTTGGATTTCAAGAAAACTGTAGAGGAAAGAAAAGTGTCTTTCTCATTTCAAGGTCAGGGTGTCTATCAAGAAAGGAGTAAATGTCTGACATTCTAATGCTGAATTGGATAGAACAGAAAAATCAATCAAACCCACAAATACAGCTCTCAACCTGGTGTGGCCTCATCAAAGAGTCAGGTGACATGAGCATCCCATCTTTACTTAAAGAACGGAAATAGGTATGTTTTTCCTTTGAAATAAATTAATTCTCCTGCCTCTCAGAGGACTACCCCATAATTAAACAACTCTCAATTATTTTCCCCTTAGAGAACTCATAGGGATTGGTTCTAAGCTGAGACTGAGGCAACCTGAATCAGGCCCATTTGGGGGTCCCTGTGTACCACCACAGACTGTATGAGATCAGGAAAGCAATCACCTTTAAAAATAAGCTAAACTCAATTGGAAAAGTAAAGCTGCTTGGAAGAAAGGAAGGGAGGAAGGAGCAAGGGAAGGAGGGAGGAACAGAGAGAGGAAGGAAGGAAGGAAGGAACGAAGAAAGGAAGGAAGGAAGGAAGGAAAGAAAGAAAGACAGGCAATCAAATAATATATTCTAAAACAGAGAAGGTTTTTGTTTTGTTTTGGTTGTATTTTTGTTTTGATTATCTCCAAGCTAAGATTATCTTATATCACTAGTCTCCTCTGTCAGTCTGGATTTTGGAAAAAAGTAATACTGTTGTACTATAAAGTTCTGGTTTTGTGTTTTCAGACACTGAGAGTGGGTGCCATCTACAGATTTCCATTCTGGGAGAGGTTTCTCTTTTGTCCTACTTTGCATCCGACTTGCTGTCATGAGGATCAGAGTGCCCAGGAGACACCTCCCCATGGTGTAATAGGCTATGAAGGACGGGACTCATTAATCAGCTGGCAGCTGCCCCCAAACAGGATGCTGCCTGGAGGTGGGGAAAAAGGGAAAGGGAGGCTGAGGAGCACGCAGACTCCATCTGGGAGCTCACCACTGGCTGTTAGAAGTGAGCCTCAAAGCAAACAGCACCACCTCCTGAAGGAGCCCCGCAAGGTGAAGTCTGAACTGAGAGTGAAAATCCAGCCACAGAAACCTCTGCCTGGAGGAGCAGGCTCTGGGTAACTGTTTTTCTTTTTCCACTTAACCCCTCCTGAAGTATTATCTACTGGTCTGATTGTTTTCAGATGGCTGGAATGTTCCTTTTTCTGTCATTCCTTTACTATGTTCCCATGGATTTTATAGTACCCGCTCTATTACATTAGTGTTTATTGGTAACTGGTTTTGAGTCTTGGCTAGGAGGCTCCTCTCCACTCTTAGGTAAAGCCAAGTTACTCAGCCTGGCACACTAGGCCCCTGCCTACCTCTCACCCTCATCTTTTCATTACCTCCCCCTCCAAACGTAGGCCATACTACTCTATATGCTGTTCCCCACTGATAATATTTATGTACATTTTCACAGCTTGGCAAGTGCGGTTCACTCTGCCTGGAACAGTTTCCTTGTCTCAGCTTCTTTTTGTAGCTCGGTTCTGGCCAACTTTGCAGACTTAGGCTCACAGACCGTCTAGGGGGAGTAGTCATCCTTGCTACTCCATTTACCCTCTGGACTGGAGGTCCCACAGCTCATGGTCCCTTCCCTGTCCTCAGCCCTCACGTCTGTAATGATCTGCATCCCCGGTAAATGTCTTTTGGATAAATAATGAACACCACTTCCAGCTCCCTCATAGCCTGGATTTATGAGTTCAAAGGGGTGAATTCAACAAGTGCCTCGTAAATCAGGAGCCAGCATATCACCTCTTACCTTTATGGTTTTGGTCTGGAGTCTGAGTCCATTTAAAGTGTTGATGGCTTTCTCTGCATCCTTTGGATCAATATAGTTAACGAATCCATACCCTAAACTCTGTCCTGTGGAAACATTTTTTAAAAGAGAAAGAGAGAGAGAGAGAGAGCTCAATATCTTTATAGAGGTAACACTTCCCATTGTAGTGAATTTAAACCCTTCTCTAGTATATGGTTCCTTTTATACCCGGGTTTGCCCCCAGGTTGAGAAATTTTGAATTTTTTCATGTCTCACCCTGCTCAGCCTTTAAACTCACAGGAGCTGCCCAAGCCAGGACTGGGTATGTTCCTGCACATCCACACCGTATATACACACACACGAATGTCCATTTACTGCGGAACAGGGAGGACAAGGTAGTAGAAAGAGAGCAAGTGTCGTCTATGAAGACACTTGGACTAGAATCCTGGGGTTTTCCCTATCAGCTGTGTCACTTGGGGACAAGTCATTCAATCTCCTGTTTTATCCCTACATTTCTTCTCTGGAGATAATAGCACTTGTTGCAGACAGGTCTGAGAGGGTTAATGAGATACTGTATATAAAATGCCTACCAAGTACATTGCCTAGAACATAGTAGCTGCTCAACAAAAGACAGCTATGCTCTGCTCAGTCCTGGAAAATTGGGGCAAGCCCTGGCTGCAATAGCTGTGTCTGCTGCCTCAGTCACACCAGGCACATGCACACTCAAAGGGATGTAGCAGGATCTGAGTAGCAGACTGGAGACGTTAGAGTGAAGGCATGGCCGGAATGTAAAGCAGTTGCTACAAATCATTCTTTGTCCTAATCATCCCCTCCCAGCCCAAGAACAATAAAAAGGGGGGAGGGGCTATTGGAAAGAACTGGGGAGCTCCTAACACAAAGGGGAGTGTGCAGACGCATTCTGCAAAGAGGATTTAGCTACTTGAGGTGGAGGTGGCATCAACTTGTCTGCAAAGAGAGGTGGCAAGTGACAGGGCTCCCCACTAAGTGAAATAAAAATAATGTGCTTGCGATCGTGCCACTGATTATAAATAGTCCATCAGCTCTGCCATGTGTCATCAGCCAGAAATATCATTAGAAAACTTTACATTTTCTGACATACCCTTTAAGAAACACAGAGCTCAGGGTGGCTGCAAAACCAGCTTGAACTTCCCAGGCAATGTTATTGATTTGTGGGTGGCAGCAGAGCCGAAGGGGAGGAAAATGACAGGACATCACACGTCAGGGAAGACTGATTACATAAAGCTCTCTTTGGAGTACAGGGGCCAGGGCTGGGAGACAATACAGCAAAAAGCCTGCCACGTCCTGACAGGAGCCCATTTCAGCAGCCAAAAAAATCTTCCCAACAGCTTCTGTTTTGCTGGTAAATGTCTGTGTTTGTGTTGGTTGTAGGAGGGAACCTGGGGAAACAAGTTGGGTTCTGGATCAGAAAACGGGTGACTTTGTTATCCTTTATAGAATGAAAACAAAGAATCATGAGGAAACACAACCACATTTTTGTGTCCAAAATGGAAGACCCCAAATGACAATTCTCACCAGGATATGCCTTTGTGTTTTGAAATAACAGGGTTAGAACAGAAAAAGACAGGGGCAGGGGCAAATTTGGCCAGGTATGCCCTTCACCAGCCAGAATTAGTAACTGAAGAAGGAAGAGAGAATGCTGAGTGCACTCCAACTGCTGGCACCCTTCTCTTTCCATTTTACTGTGTGTGTGTGTGTGTGTGTGTGTGTGTGTGTGTGTGTGTGAGTGTACAAAGAAGAGTGTAAGAGAGAGGTGTGTGTGAATTACAAGACTCTGCTACATGTTCTGGGAAACTTTTTACAAACTCCAAAATACAAGAGACTAATTTCATTGGTTAAAAAACATCTTTTATCTTAAATTTGGTTCCACCTTATCAAGCCTAACTAAATTCATCTAATTAAATCCATTTTCATCATGCAAATTTATCAGTCCTATTTACCTTGGATATAAGAAAAGCCTTAACATATTCTATACTAAAATATTTTTTTACAATTGTTTCTTTTAAACAGTCATGCACCAAGTTGAGCTGTTTTAAAGGGCGTTTTTGAAACAATAATCTCAATGATAAACCTTAGGTATGAGTTCTAGGAAATGGGTCAGACGGTTGATCTAGCTATGCAGCCAAGTTTAATTTGTAAAAAAACATAGCCAAACACTCACCACATAACCGCAAACATTGGACCTAAATCCAAATAGCTTATGATTCATCATACTGATGGAATATATGTGAAGGAATTTATCATGCCTACCAGTGATTTATGCTCCCTGATCTACTATCTTTCATTCTCATTATTTATAAATTTATGGAAATCTAAAATAAATATAGATTTTTTACATTCTATATTTTATCTTTGTTTTACACCTTTGCTTCAGGAGGGAGGAAAAACACACTTAGGTCCTCGGAAAGTTCTGAAGATCGGTGCAGGAAAGGAGTCTTATGTCATATTTACCCATCTGCCTGTATCAGTCCCAAACCCACTCTCATCTTAGTACCTGTCTGCAATTAGCAGAACTGTGTTAGCGTTACCAGCTCTAGCTTTGGAGAGAGATTGCATTTAACATCAAGAATGAGAGTGCTTTTGGGAAAACTAAAAACCAGATGGATATCATTTCAGAAAGGAAGAGGAAAAAAGGTTGGAGGTTCTCCTTGATATAAAATAATGAACTGCAAATTCTAAAACAGAGCACTGCATTGAACAAGAGGAGGGCAGAAGTGGAAAAACTTGCCTGTGAATAGAAAGATATGAGACAAAGTGGCAGCACAATGGAACTACCTGTGGTTGGCCTGGTTCTCGAATAGGCTTCTTCATGTGCTTCTCGCCATCATAGGAGGAGCCCAGCTAAGTTTAACAAAAAATACTCGACGGAACTAAATATTCTCTTTTAAAACAGTCTGCAGCGGATTAAATCCCTAGGTAGAAAATAGAAAACCCCAACCCTCATTTCTTTCAGAAACTGTTTTAGCAGTGGGGGAGAGTAAAATAAGGAAGACTGTGAGGTTTTAATTTTGGTGGCCATATACTGGTGATGGGTTATGGATTTGCAGTTCTGTATTTAAATGTACATAGAAAAATACAGAGGAAACACATTTATGAAGAATGCCAACACTATTTCCGTGGGGACCCAGAGAGCCACCATGCTGGGTAGGCCTGGGGGACACAGTTTGGAGCCTAGAACTAAGGGTACATGTATCTGCATCCTAGACAGAGATAAGATCCTTACAGTCTTTTCTTCTTTTTCAAATAACTACATCTTCTTCCTTTATTATCTGGAGCAAGATTTGACCATAAAGGTATGGTGACAGTCTTTTCAGAACAGAAAATTAAACTTTATTTTTGTTCTCAGTTTATGAGTTTATTTTGATAGCAAGTTGAACAAATAAAAAAATTAAATTATTGACCTCATGTTTATTGAATCATCAATAAAGAAAAAAGAAAATCAATAAATAAAAGATATTATGCAATAAAAACTGCCTCCACAATTTAGAAACTATGGTGAGTACCTGGCTCCTTGATGCCCAGGTGATCTACAGCCCTTATATATGACCAGTCCTCAATAGTCCTGTCCAACAGGCATAGGTGAGGGGTCTTCAGTGGCCATGCATGGGCAGGAAATGCATTCTTGGCAGTTTGGAATAGAAATTTAAAATTAGAATGTAGTTTCCAAGGGAAATCTGTTATACGTAATGGCTACATTTTAAGTCACTTCAGTGTTTTGGGGGTAAACAGGTTCTTTTCTTAACAAGCTTGTCTTTAATCTGAACTTGAATATTTCTATTTTTGTAAATCATGCATGCACACATACAAACCACATGACGTGTCTTCCTACTATGATAACAGCAGAATCTCTATTCTGCTATAATAATTGATATACCTAACTTCTTCCCTTAGACACCAAGAACTAGCTTATAAAAGTTTGCATCCTTGAACATAGTAGGTACTCAACAAATATTTGCTAAGTGAAAGAATGTATAAACACATTCGTATTAATTCTTCTCTTCTAGAAGCATCTGACCAGAATGCTTTTATGCTTGGGAGAAGAGGTAGAGAGGGGCCCCTGTACCTGGGGAAAGGACAGAACACGACAAGAAGCTGACATCAGGGATTGGAAAACCAAACACAAACCAAAAATGTTCTGGGTGGGTTCTCCTCTAGCACAGTTCAGGTGAACAATACAAACCATCGCTGCCCACCTTTCCACAGAGATTCTGAGATTTCAAAGTGCCTTCCCACCCCCTCTGTCACATTTGATTCTCACAGCAACCCTGTGGGAGACAACCATCATTTTACAGATGTGGAAACTGAAGCTCAGAGAAAATAGTGGTTTGCCCTACATTACAGAGCGGACTTAGCCTAGATCAGGGCTGGCAATATTTTTATGTATAGGGCATGATAGTAAATAGTTTAGGATTGCTGGGTCCCCGGTCTCTCTCATGACAACTCTGCCATTGCAGTATGAAAACAGCCATAGACAATACGTAAACAAATGAGTGTGGCTGGGTTCCAATACAACTATGTAGAAAAACAGGCAGTGGGCTCAACGTGGCTTTGGGGGCCATAGTTGGCTGACCCCCTGGCCTAGATCTTTTGACTCCAAATCCCGTACCTTTTGCCGTGACCACAGTTACTCCCTTTGAACTAAAATGTTATTGACAATGATTTTGACGTCTTGAAATACCTCTGAGGCTTTTTTGAACCACTTAAGAAAAAAGGTAAATTATCCTTGATAGTTTCTGTTAAGCATTTAAATATGTATTCAAACTCTAAGATGTGTTACCATCATAGCTAATTATAACCCCTCATTTCTCCAGTCATTCTGGAAAGAAGTTGTTTCTCTTGCACTTAAGGTCCTGGAGGTTATAATAGCGGGCTCCAAAGGTGACATCCTCCCGGCTGATGGCAGCAACAGAGAAGCTGTCCCCTTACAGGGCGGGCCTGAAGGCACCTCAGCATTTCTGCACTGCCAACCTGCCCAGCTTGCTTTTTCTGTCTTCAAAAATCGTCATTCTCCAGCAACCTAACAGCTACTCCCCTCATCTGCAAAGCCCCCAAGGGGGCAGCCAGGTGGGTAGCTGCTGTGGAAGAAAACTTCCGAGTTGAGTAAGGAATTTTTGTGGATGTTAGAACCCCTAGCTCAGGCTGAAATTCTGTTCTCAAAGCACATGATAAAATCCCCAGTCACCTCAAGATCAGCTGCATGGCAGTCACCCGCGTGCAGGCTTAACCGCAGCCAATTCCACGTCCCGGGACGCCCTCCCTGCCAGTCCTGAGGTGGCTTTCCTGGCTGTCAGCAGCCTTGAAATCTACCTGAACTCACCCGAAAGAGGGTCAGAGAGCTCTGTGGCTGCTACTGCATGTAGACCTGTGTGTGGCTCAAAACCACACTTCCTGTAGAACCTTGGGTAAGTCATTTAAGCTTCATTAGCCTGTTCCCTTATCTGGAAAAACAGGGATAATCCCTTATCTTCACAATCAAAGGATCACTGTGAGGATTAACTCCATTAGCATATGGACAAAGAACAGCTACAGCTGATTCAGTGCAGGCTTTGAGCCTAGTAAGATTGCCTAATTTAATCCTGTGTGAAACGGCTACATGAGGCCCATTGTGCAGATAAGGAAAGGGAGGCTAAGAAATGTTACATAACCTGCCCAAAGTCAACGAGGCTCCAGGGCTGGGATTTGCATGAACCTAGGCCTGGGCGACTTCCCGGCTCACGCCTTCTCTCTGTCGGCCCGGCCTTTGTGCAAAGGCACAGCACTGCGTCTGGCATCAGGTGAGGACCCAAGGGGAAGCACACAGCCTGTGTTGGAGTCTCTTCCCCTCTTAACACTGACTCCCGGGGACGCTTTGCGATTGTGATATCCAGGGCCCTGCCCCCTCCCGTCCCACCTCTGTGCGTGTTTATACATGTTGGGCTTCCTGAGCATTGGCTTTTCTCCTGCAAACTCAGCGTTAGGAAAGCCAACTAGTCAGGGATTTGTTTTCTGTTGGTAGTTCACACAGTTGTCTCAGATTAAGTGTGGTATAAAGGCTTGCTGCTCTAAAGGGGGTCCCCGTCCCAGCATCACTGACCTTGCATGGGGAATTGTAAGACCTGCAGCTTCAGCCTGTTGCCGTGTGACCCTGGTGAAGTTAAACTAACCTCCCCATGCCTTGGTTTCTTGTCGTATTCCCTCACCCCAAACCTATACATCTAACCCAGAGTCACAGGGAAGGGAAGCAGTGATAGGAAAGCTCTCAGAATCTCTTAATATATGCTATTTCTTTTCAACCCCACATTCTGCAATCCTACTTTGCCTCTTTCTACAGAAGTAATCTCATCTGTAAAATGGACATAATATTACTTTTTTTCATGGAGTTATTAGAAGGATTAAAAATGATAATGCATGTAAAATGCCTGGTATATAACTGATGGTTCGGTAGATGTTGGTTCTCTTTTTCCCTTCTCCCAGCCCCATTAGATACTGCCTTACACTATTGCCTACGAGGATGCTATCTCCTCAGTGAAACCCAACTTCCTTGAAGATAGAGAATGTTTCTGATGTTTTTATTTTGCATTGGAGCACATAAGGTAATAGGCACACAAATTCCACATATAGCTGGCACCCACTCCATGCTAGATACTATGAGTAGGCCCCCAAATGACCAAGAAATTGTTCCTGCATTCAGGGGATTTATTATGTAAAAGGGAAAGACAAACATAAACATTATTTATAGCTCAGCAAAATTAATAAATGTACCAGAGTTTTTCTTTTAAAGCTACGTATAGGAACAGAGAGGAAGTTGAGACTGATTCTAACAGAGCAGAGTCGTGAAGGCTTCCTTGAGGCAGAGGCATTTGAGTTGGGCTTTGAAGAAAGAGTAGAATTTTGATAGGGTTCTCTTATCAAGGGATGAGATTCCAACCTGAGGGCTGAATCCAAGCACTGTATTCATTTATCCCACAGATATTTATTGAACATTTATTATGTGCCAGGCATAGTTCCATTCACTGGGAATATAGCAGAGAATAAAAATACTTGGTTTTTGCCATTAGTGAATTTATATTCTGGTTTGAGTAAGGGAATGAGACAAGAAACATATAAATTAAATATAAAGTTGGTCAGATGATGGGGAGTTCTAGGGAAAGCAGAGGAGGAAGGGCAGTGTGGGGGGCAGGGTTACAATTTTTTAATATGGTGGTCAGGTAAGACCTTACAGCTGAGGTGACATGAGAGCAGAGACTTGAGGGAAAAGAGTCAGCCAGTCTCCCCTAACCGAGGGAAGGGTATTCCAGGCAGAGGGAATCTCATGTGCCAAGGCCCTGAGGTAAAAGCATGCTTGGAGTGTTGTAACAATGGCACAAGTGATTATGAGGGCAATACTTGCCAAATGACTGAAAAGAGGAATGGGACACCTGGTTTCTTCAAGCTGATTCTACAGTGCTGCTGAGCAAGACACATGTGAAAACCACTCTAGCCTCTTCCCCTCAGCCTTACAGATCAGGTGAACACTCTCACTGACACACCTTTTCAAAATGATCTCTTAATGTGTCTCTGTTCCCCACTAGATAGGGGGCAACTTGAGGTCAAAAATTATATTTTATTCATCTCTGTACCCCCAAGACCTACCAAAAGGTCCACGACATTGTTAAATATCCAGTAAATGTCTGTTGGGTCAATGAATGAATATTATCTACTCACATGCATATTTATGTCCTCCGAACCATACTCAATCTCCCATATACCAAACAGAAAGGGACCAGGAAGAGCAGCACAGTTTTTTACCAGGGCCTCACCTATGTCTAGAGGATGCTGATAAGAGGTATGGAACCAGCTCCCATGAGACACATCTGAAAGACCTGCAGGTATTAGTCTGAAGGAGAAAAGACTCTAGAGTTGCTCAAAGGCCCTTCCAATATTTGAAAGGTTGTCATGGGAAAGCAGGGGTAAACTTGCTATGTGGGGAACCCAGGGAGAGAACAAAGATCAGACAATAGAAGAAATTTAGGAAGCAGATTTTTGCTTTGATAAAAGGAAGAATTTCCTAATAATGATTTTATAAGGGTATGAGCTGCCTTGTGAGGTGGTAAAGGCCCCACGACTAGAATTATAACAAACATGAAGCCAAATCTACATTTTTATCAGGAGATGCTACGGCAGTTAGCGAGATTGACACATAACATCCCTTCTAATGCTAAAATTCAAAGGTTCTAAATTATATTTATTTTAGACCCAATGCTCACAACTGGTTTCAATCTCTCCTAATTTCTAACTGAGAAAATAAAATAGTAGAGAATATTTATTAAGCACCTACTATGGGCCAAGGACTTTACATATATCTTTATTTAAATATTTACAACATCTGAAGCAAGCATTTCTATCCCTGTTTTACAGAAGGGGAAACTGAGGCCCAGAAAGGAGAAGTAACATACCCAAGGTTATTTGGCTAGAGAATAGTAGACAGACCCACCAGACTCTAGAGCCTGTGCACTTGCTGCTGTGCCCTGGTTTTTTGAGTATGGGCTCATTTGTGTGTTAAACATTTGCCCTGACACAGCACTGTGTGCCTGAGACTTTGAGAGAATCTGGGTGTTCTGTATTATCTCCAAGTTCGCATTCTTTCCATTTAATTCCAATAGATACCCCAAAGTATACCATTCCTATCTTCCAACTGGGTTGTGTCCATCAAACTGGACCCGGTACCTCACAGAATGACAGTCTTGAAAAGGACTTAAGTATCAATCATCTTCAAGTCTCTTTTTCTATAGATTCGGAAACTGAGGACCAAAGAATTCATGGTCTAGTAGGAAAGTAAGACCTATGAATCAACAGTGCTAGTAGAGTATGGTTAAGAGTTATGACAGTGAGAAGGTTACTGGAGGATATACTTGAGCTGAGACTAATTTGAAAAGATTGGTAGGAGACAGCCGGGAAAAAGATAGAGAAAGCAGGGGCAGGGGACAGCATGAGCATCCATCCCTGGAAGACAGTAACTGCCACTCAGTTTATCGCCATCTCTTCCAGGAGGCCAATGGTTGTTGGTGTCAACCTGAATTGTCAATACTGCTTCTAAGTGGAATCTGTGCTCGGATGCATAGATGATACCTCCTCATACCTCTGGCTGAGATTCAGAAGTCATTCAGGCATCTGAAAGTTTGAGTGTGTCTGTTCTCTGCCAACAACAAATTCTATTAAAAAAGACAGGACCCAGCCTTCCTTAGTCTGAATTCCCAAAGTATTTAAAATCACATTGAGCCCGTACTTGGTTATTTCCAGAAGCTGCATTCTGGCGTCCTAAGTAGATGTAATTTCCCAGAGGTTGAGAACTCATCAGGTGGCATCAAGATGGCAACATGCAAAACACTAGGGCACAGCAGGCATACAATATAAGCTTGTCAAAATAAATGTATTTCTCAATGGACCCTAAGTTCTTTAGGGCAGGGACAAGGGTCTTGGTATGACCAACGTCTGGCACATAGTAGGCTTTCAATAAATCTATGTTGAATGGATAAATGAATTAACTAATTCAATAAGCAGATGAATAATAACAAAAATAGTTATTTTTTTTTTAGTGCTTACTATGTGTCAGTCACTGTACTGAGAGCTTTATTTCTCCCCCTCCCCAGCTTTATTAAGGTATAATTGAGAAATAAGATTGTAATATATTTAAGGTGTACATCATAATGATTTGATATACATATACATTGTGAAAGGATTCCTCCCATTGGTTAATTAATACATATTTATCATTTTTGGGGGAGGTAACAACATTTAAGTTATACCTGAGTGCTTTACTTCTATCATCTCATCTCCTCCCTAAAACAATCCTATATGGCAGGCATTATCACCGCCATCTACAATCAAGAAGACCAATGTCCAGAGGTCTCAGCTCCCAAGGCACAACTCCATCTGGATGCAAAGCCCATAGAGTCTTTAATAGCATTTCCTGATTTCAAAGATATCAACTGAACTGTTAAAGCAGCTGTAACACAACGCCACTGTCACTAGGGTAAGGCACATGGAAATTCACAAAGTACACACCATGATTTCCTGCAGTCCCCTACGCAGGAAAGACCAGCCACACTATTTCATAAAGAAAGCCAACCAACCAATTCTCAAAGAAATTTTTTTATCCTCTTTTGGTTTGTCCTACAAAATAAGTTGCTCCAAAATGACAGCTCTTACACATTTCAATAATAAAGCTCAACAAATGAAAAAACGGAACTAATTTGAACCCTATTTTTCATCTGTCTATTCAGGAAAGAAAGGCAATTCATAAGATAAAAAGTTAGTATCAAGTGTTAGTTAAAAAAAAATACTAAAAGGAAATAATATTCTAGGTGATGTACTGGGGACAATAGAACCCTCACAACCACAATCTCACGTCCAGCATTTATCACACAAAAAGAAGTATTCAGACTGATGACCCTGGGCAATGAAAGAGTCTTCATTGAATCAACATGAAATTAAATTACATCCAGAATATTTTACAGACGGGAAAGAATAGTCACACATTTAAAAATATTTTTGACAAAGATTAAAACACAAAGAGGAGGAATGTGGCAAACATCCAGCTAGCCAGAGAAATGAACCAGAATTCTTAATTCTTGGTTGCCTTACTCACACATGAAACAATGGTCTAGATGTCAGAGAGACAAGACTTTCTGCCCAGAATGGATGTGAAGCAACAGGTGATTCCAGAAATGCAGCTGATGTTAGATGAGGGTTTAGCAACAAAGGAAGAAAAGGTAGAAAAAGTTTTCAGGTTTATACTAATTACATACACTGTAATTAGTCTTTGGGCAAAATGAGATTGTCTGTGGGTGAAATGTCTGTGGGTGAAAGGAACTGTTGTATTTAGACACTAGACAATGGCTTCCAAAACTCCCATCAGGACATGCCCACATGTTCTTATGAAGGGCATGTGGGAGGTGCCTGAATCGTGTTGGAATTTAGATTAAATGAGATAAGCTATGTGAGATGGCTTGGCACAAGGTAGATGCTTCACAAATATTAACTAAATAGAAATCTTTTAAAATTTCCTTTATTCAGGGGTGGCCGGATGGCTCAGTTGGTTAGAACACGAGCTCTGAACAACAGGGTTGCCAGTTCAATTCCCACATGGGCCAGTGAGCTGCGCCCTCCACAACTAGATTGAAGACAAGGAGCCCCTGAGCTTCCAGAGAGGCGGCCAGAGGGCTCAGTTGGTTTGAGCGTGGACTCTCAACAACAAGGTTGCCGGTTCAATTCCTGCTTGGGATGGTGGGCTGTGCCCCCTGCAACTAAAGATTGAAAACGGCGACTGGACTTGGAGCTGAGCTGCGCCCTCCATAACAAGATTGAAGGACAATGACTTGGAGCTGATGGGCCCTGGAGGAAACACACTGTTCCCCAATAAAAAAAACAAAAACAGAAACAGAAAATTTCCTTTATTCAAAGTAAAAGGGAATTCATGACCCTTGATGAAGGAGGTAAGATAAATAATTTGTCTGTACAGAGATAAGACTGGATGTCAAATACTTAGGAGGACTTTGGAAACCTTTGTCAGTGTGTAGTTTCTGAGCTAAGGGCTTGGTGTTCTCTAGCCTTGGTCTTACGACTAAGAGCTGTGTGTAATGCAGAGATGAAAAACCCCATCCCTATCATCAAGGAGTTCATTGATAGTAAAGTACCAGGCATGAAGCTCAGGACCATGGTCTGACAACTCAGTTAGGTTCCAACAAATGTTAGAAAGGAAATTCCCCAGACCCATGGAAAAAAAAGAAAAAGAAACAAGAAACAAAAGTTTCCCTTTTCATCACCATTCAGCTTACAGGTAAGAAATAAGACAAAATGAAGAAATAATAACCCAAGAACAAAAGAACTCATGCAGAAATGGGTCTGTAGGATAGGAATTAGGGACGAAAGCCATCTTCTTAAAAGCCAGCTCTTAGTCGTAAGACCAAGGCTAGAGAACACCAAGCCCTTAGCTCAGAAATTACACACTGACAAAGGTTTTCAAAGTCCTCCTTCATATTTGACATCCAGTCTTATCTCTGTACAGACAAGTTATTTATCTTATGGGTCTGTAGGGTAGGAATTGGGGAAGAAATCCATCTTCTTCGATTTTTTTTTTTTTTAAAGCAAAGGGCTTCTTAGAGAATGGCTACACCAAGCAAGTCTCATTCCAGTGAGTCAAGTACCCGGAGAGGTGACAATGAAAGCGTGCCCAGGAAGGTGTGTGAGAATCACAAAATGTAAATACCTTCTAATGGCTCAGCTCTTTTAGGCAACGGAAAATGAAATGTCACCCAGACGACCAGGAAAGCAAATGAACCCATAATTTAAATCATGTCCAGAACATGCTCAGTATTCAATAATTTTCAATACAACTGCTTAGCATGTGATGGGACTAGAGAGATGGAGCTACATAGCACCTTTTCTGTTCCACTTGGGAGTTGGTAAGACTTTCCAAGGCCTCCACTACCCCACCCGTGTGCGGTAGAGGGAGCCACCTCTTAACAAGAGAGATGAAGTCATCAGGTAGGAACCGTACAAAACTGCCTCCTTCCCTTCTACCCAAAAACTTACCCCTAATGCAGCACCACTCTTTTCTCCTGGCTTAGAATGTATAGTCCACACAATGGTGAAGGAAAAAAAGCTTCCTTGGGAATGAATGCTACATACCGGGGGTGCCAAAAAAATATATACACATTTTAAGAGATGTTATCTATGTATTACTTTTTGAAGTTGAATTGAACTACGGTAGCACAGTGTAGTATGATGTTTGCTCAAAAGATGGCGTTAATCAAATGAATGCTAGCTAGTGTCATTCGTTGTATTACAATTTTAATACCGTTTTTTCCTTTCTTAAAATGTGTATACATTTTTTGGCACCCTTTGTATTTTACCATTCCTTTTAAGATTTATAATGCACATTAACACAGACTGAGACAAGTAGTCATAGAAAGAAACTCCCTTTTAACTTGGTTCACTTCAGTTTCCCAAACTCATTTGGTCACAGAAACCCTTCTAAGAAAACATATTACCTATTAAACATCTTTGGGAAAGACCTTTAGATAGGATTCCCAAATGAACATTACTCTTTGAAATAGGACTGAATACTGTCTCAAGATATAATTACCCTAAGGTGGGGAGGGGTCTGGGCCCCAGCTCTGAGCTATAGTTCCTGAGATACCAGAGTGGCCAGCAGAAAACAAGGAGACAAAGCCAGAGAATACTTCTAAAGTCTCTTTTCACTGTGATAGTCCATGATTCTGTTTCTCAGATGTTAAACAGACTTGCCTCTGGGATAATCTAGTCACAGGACAGAGATGCATAGTGAGGAGGGGGTCAGATAGCTGAGCCAACATACTTTCATGTTGGTACAATTTGTACAAGTCTGGTTCTACCTCACTATGTGTCAGTAGTCAACATGTAGTGAGCTCAAGGAGTTTCACTAGAACAGGGGTGTCCAAACTTTTTTCAACGTTTTTCACCAAGGGCCATATGCGGTAAAATACACAAACAGCTGGGCCACTCACTTGAGGTGAAGTACGTATTGCCTCACCTGGTTTATTTAAGTAAACTAAATATATTTTTGGAGTTTGCTGCGGGCCAATAAAAAATGGATTGTGGGCCGCAGTTTAGACACCCCTGAACTAGAAGAACCAAAGACCCAGGGAAAAAACAAAACATAATTGTGTACGGCTGTATGGACCCCCCTGGGCGCACACATGGATAGGTGCACACACAGCCGTAAGCATACATGTTCTCCATAGTTAATTAACTAGGCATATGACCCTGGCAGGCAGTATAGTGTTGCGGAAAAAAATAGAGGCTTTGGAATCAAACAAACATGGATTCAACTCTGCTTGGCCATTCTATTAGACCCTGTGTGACTTTGGACAAGTTACTTAACCTTTCTGAGCCTGTTTCCTCACCTGTAAAATAAGGCTAATAATACCTACACCTCATAGAACTGCTGTTAGAATTATATTGTTGTATATCAAGTGCTGTTTGGAGCATTATTACATATATTGATGCCAATGATAATCCCATCACTCTCCCTATTTTACAAATGAGAAAACTGAGGCATAGAAAGGATAAGAATTTGTCTGTTATACAGCCAGTAAGTGGTGAGGCTAGGATGCAAACACAGTCAGTTCTAGCTGTTAATCGCTAAGCTATCCTGCCTTGCACAGCCCTGGATTATAGTAGGTCCATGATATTTGTCTGGAAGACACAGATACACAGACACAAATACACAAACACCCTACACCTCCTTTTCCTCTCTGGCTTTTAAAATAGGCTGTTTTTCTCATTAGTTTATTACACGGTGCAGTTCAAGTGGGCAGCATGCAGACACCAGCCTCCCAAACACAAGGATCCTATGTGGCTGCTCAAGGAACAGAAGAATAAATCCAACCCTGAGAAATGTTAGTTCATTCTGAACGATGACTCACAACCGCTATTTTCACAAACAGCCTGCTAATTAAACTTTCTTATGAACTCTACTAACCAATTTTTCCAATGCATGGAGGAAAAATCGTTCATTATAGACCGGAATCCAAAATCTAATATTAACAGCACAAGTAGGATCTGTGGCATTGTAATTTGATCAGCTTGAGCATTAATAACAGTTAGACACTGATGTCTGAGAGAGTTAATCAGCTTTTGTTGAGATGTACGTAGATAAGTGAACAAAACATCTGGGAGGCAGACTAGGAAGCAAAGCTACCTTATCACAGGGGGTTACTATTTGCTTTACCCTCATAAATTCCCTGCTTATAATGTCCTATTTTCTAGGTGACCATTGTAATATCCTGAATTGATACAGCACTTCACAACTTACCAACACATTAGCAGCTCATCTGATGTCACAACACATAGTAAGGTGGAAAGAGTCTGTGTTATTATCCCCATTTTATGCACAACAATCTGAGGCACAGAATAGTGTGAGCCACTTAAAGTCCCACAGCTAGAGCTAGAGTGAGAAATCGGTGGAGCCTTCCATTTTAGAATGTTGCCACTCATAAAAGTGGCTTGATTTTTAAAAACAATCTCAGAAATCATCCTGACATTTTAAAATATTGAACCAAAAGCTTTCATTTATAATCTTCCAGAACCACTAAAACTGTTGTTTGTTATTACTGTAGCATTTCTGAGGCTTACAGGAATACATTCTACACAGCCATATTCACACTCAGGATGAAGCAGCAAGAGTGCGGAGAACCCTCCGTGAAGGTCTCTTGTCCCAACTGGCAGCCGCGTGTGGTCGGACAGACATGGGTGCATAGACAGCTTGGCCACTTATCAGCTGTGTGACCTCGAGTCAGTCACTTTAAAACTCCATGAGCTTCGGTTTCCTCATATAAAGAACGGGGCCACCATTACCGATTGGGGTTGTGGTCAGGATTAAATAAGATAAATAAAAAGCAACTGGCATCTAGCAGTGCTTAATAAACGTAAGTTCCCATTCCACTCTCCTGCCTTCTCATATGCTGTCTCCTACTTCCTGTTTGGAATTACATAACTGAAGACGGAACCAGGAGCAGATATCGACTTTCCCTTTCTTCTCTCTTTATCCATCTGTTGGCCCTGGGATATGACCCTTGGTGATAAGGGGGAGGGAATTATGAGACAAAGAGACCCCTCCCATTTATAGGTTTCCTTAGTTTACAAGTGCCTTCACATGTATCACCTGGTTTGAATTCACATGTACCATCCAAAGAAGGTGGGTAAGGATTTATCTTCTTATTGTATATTAAGAAAATGGAGGTCCAAGGTGATAAAGTGCCTTATGCAAGGCCATGCACACACCTATTAAGTGTGTATCTGAGTGGGGGATGGGGAATGGCACAGAACTTGATCGAAGTCTGTCTCACTTCTGGTTAGTTCATTGCACTGTGTATAGTATTCTAGACACAGAAGTATCTGTGTGTGTGTGTGTGTGTGTGTGTGTGTGTGTGTTGGGGAGTGTGGGGCTCTTGGATAGTTCTCTATCTCTTTTTGCACTTAGAGGGTGGTCTGTCTCATTGGAAAGGCTCCACTGACTGGTGAGGGGAACTGGGAAGAGAAAAGATGGCTGAGCACTAAGTCCAGTTTCCAGGGTCAGGACCAAGAAGTGACAGTGACATTTGATTTTCCTGTTTATTGTCCAGCTCAGGGTCCTGGGCAATGGGGAACCTGCCAGAACTCACTGGAGTAACCCTCCCCAGGAAGATGGAGGCAGAGGACTGAAGTGCCCAACCTGGGGATTGCAGGGGGAGGGGGAAGATTGAAGAGACTCACAGCCAAGAGACTCAGTTCAGGGCAGAAAGCAACAAAGCCCACTTCAAAACACGTCCTTTGGCACACTGTTTACACTGCATGCTAATGAGAACAGGGGCTCCACTCAGGCAGCTTCTGTGTCACTGTGAGCTCTGGCTATGAAAAACAAGTCAATCAATCCAACAGGGGTTCAAGCAAGAAAGATGAGAAAAGGAAAATGCTATGTATGTGGTCTCAGGCTTCATATCCCGTCCTGCTTTATAGCTGGAAACTGTCTCCACAGTCAGAGGCTGGTGGGAAGGCGGCTGGGGCTGGGATCCTGGTTATCACTTGAGAACGGGATCAAGGTTGTCACCATCTAGTGTTCCTTGACATGAAGAAAACTCAGGCTAGGCGGTCTGTTACTTCTCAGACAGGCCACCTACCCTCATTAAGTTCATGAATTTTCCTTCTGGTCTCCTTGTACCATTCTACACCCATTTCCTTCTACCTTGCTTAAAAAAAAAAATCTATGGTTTTTTTAATTTTAGCTCTTTTCCATATTATCTTATAAGCCAATCAAAATCCTTTTTGGATTAAATGGCTTATAAATAAATAAGAAGGCAGAAAGAGAAGGCAGGACAGAAAACAAGCAAAGAAAAGAAAAAAGAGAGGAAGAAAGAGCAGGGAAAATAAGAAGCCAAGAGCTCCTGACTCAAGTCTTTGGGCTGCATTGGTCTCATCTCCAAAGTGAGTCCAGACATTGCCTCTACTGGCTACTTCGACAGGGTCAGAGGAAGTACTGAATATAAAAGCCTTTGAAAACAAACATGAAGGAAAAATATTGTGGATTATTGAGTATAGAGTCTATGCTCATACCACCAATAAAATGATTTCATTTGATTCAAGATGTTTGTGTTGAGAAATTCCATTAGTGGCCATAGGAATCAGAATCATTACCCTAACTAGCTGTATCCACTTAACATTAATGGGGCCTCCCATTTCACCAGACATCCAACTACAAAACAAGGACCAAGCAGAGAACCAAACCTGTAAGTCAGCATGAAATTGAAGTGGGTGGAAAGAGTCACTGAGAGAATATGTGCCTGACCTCAGTGAGGTAAATAATGATTCTCAAATCACAGATGCCATTGGAAGTCTGCAAATTGCCTACCTCCTTCTGTGTTAGGTCAGGTTATTTATTAGCAAAGTTATTTACTCTGTGTTAGTTCAGGTTATCTGGAGTCAGACAGACTTGGGTTAAAATCTCAGCCTCTCATCTTTTTAGCTGTGACCTTGGACAGCTTCAGTTATTTCATCCACACAAAGCGGGTACTAACACTTACCCACAGGGTAGTCCTGGCTGTTCTATTCACTATCCCTTGAAGAGGTCTCTGAAGCTTGGCTCAGCTGCTTCCTCTACATGGACTGGTATCCAACAATCTACTCTCTCCCAAGTTCGAGGCTCACTCCTATTTGGCACTTGCTCTGAGAACCCCGGTCCACTGTCATCTTTTTCTCCTTTGAATACCTGTAGCTGATGTCGTCTTCATCTTCATTTAGCAGAGGCAAAGTGGTAAGGTAACCGAAAGACCATAGGCTTTGCCATCAGACAGATCTAACTCCGTTCTCCAGCTAACTATGATTTGACTTGATTTAACTTGGCTTCCTTATCTGTAAAATGGGGATAATACTATTGATCCTGCATAACTGATACAAAGTTTCAATGAGATAACATATATTATATGCCTAGCATTGTAGCTGACACAGAGTAGACATTCCACCAAACCTCCAACTTCATTCCATTGTTATGAGTCCTTTTGTGCTATTTTTCCAATGAAATTAACAGCCAGGGTGCGGAAGGGTGAGTTTGGGCCATGGTGAAAAACAAAACAAAAAGTCCACAAAACCACCAAGGTGGATGTGTCGTGACATTCATCATAAGCAGGGTCCCAGCCCCTTCCAGACGTGCAGGCTGCTGTAGGGCCCCGTAATTTGTCCTGGCTTCCCCCACTCATTGACCCTTTAGCAACGACATGTGGGCACAAACTATGTCTTATCCTCTTTGGCTGCCTCACAGACCCTGATGTAGAATTTAAGAGAAGAGAAGGAAACAGAATAACTTTTATTTGGTCTGAGAAAGCAGACACTAAATAAATACTGTTGGCTGATTGAAAATGTTTTACAAATATAAAAGCCTTACACAAATATATGGTCTCTATCTGAATTTATCTTCTCTCCAAACTAGAAATATCTTCTTCCATCAAAGTTCAATTTTGGGACTGTAGAAAAAAAGAAAAGGCAACTTAAAGATCTTTAGTTCTTACAAGGAATAAAGACAGATACAGAGTTCACCAGTTAAGAGTAGTAAAGAAGACGTGGAAGGGGGGCGGGGGAGCAGATTGAAAAAAGAAATCACCACTACCACACCTCACAGAAGACAAGAAAAAAATGAATTTCCCATTAACACATTTCAGAAAGCACTCTCCTCATAGCCTGAAGCTGATGAATTACATTTTTAGATAATGTGTGGAAATTTCAGTTTGACATTACCTTCCTGCTTAGTTCCTAGTCTCAATCAACCAGGTCATTCTACAGAGAGAGGTGGGGAGTGAGAGAGTGAGTGTGGTGTGGTGTGTATGTGTTAGGGGAAGGAGAGGACACTGGGTGAACAGGGAATTGGTCTTATGAACCAAACAGTCAGCTAAAGTACAGAAATAGAAAATCCTTAAAATACCCAGGCCTGATTCACATCCTAGGTAAAAATCCTTTGAGACATCTCTCCTGGGATGTGAGAATACTTTCCTATGGTTTTGAGTTTGGAAGCAGGGCAGAATTGTCTGATTTGGAAGTGAAGAAGAAGAGGAACATAGCCAGGGGGCAAAAGGAAAGCATACCTGGTCTGTAATCCTGACTATTACCATCCTGGGAAAAAAACTGTGTTAACAGAAGCAGAATGAATCTGCACAAACTCTAAACCTCACAGCTTCCTCAATTGCCAACCTGTCCTAATTAGAAAGGATTGGAGGTCTCTGATTGCCCTTTATGGGTGTATAAGAGGCACAGTGATTACATGGTTTACTGTTTGCACTTAACGTTCTGACACTCTTCAAGTACCCCTTAATAAGGCACACCTCGATTCTCCCATTTTGCAAGCCCATTAGGCTGCCAAATCTTCTCCATACCTAAAAATTTTCCATTCACCCCCAACAATAATCAAACCCTCTCTGCCCAACAAATCAAAATTTACTCTTCTGCGTGGAATATGAATAAGATGACTGTAGCGATGTGATAAATAAAATGACAGATGCAAATCTACCTGATTTTCCTCTGAATTCAGGAGAGACACATTGCACTGTACCCAAGCACATTTTTAAAATCAGCAGCAAAATGTACTGATAAATGCTACTATTTCCTCTACCCTTCCCATTACTAACGAATATTCCTCTGATGTGCATGTAGAAAAGTTCATTTAGCTAATCAATATCTTGGGATTTTCTTGGCTATGCATAATTGAGGCTGGGTTTTAACTATGCTTAAATTTAAGGCAGCATCCAATTTAATATGGTGCTTGAAAAAAAAAAGGACAACATAGGAAAGGGTATTTTGTGAAGAGAGAAAATCTGAAGTTAAGAATCATTCCAAATCTATTCTTCCTTGTTCAGGTAAGCAGTGACCTGTTTAATTAAAAGACAAAACAAAACTGGTATTTATCATTTTTAAATGCATAGTGTGCTCTTTTCCAAAACAAAAGATTTTGAACTCTAATTATGTTTTCCCTGGACTACAACTTTTCATTCCCTAGGTAATATGAGCTGAGTTGGTTTGTAAATGGGAGAAGTCAGGTCAGTATTTTTAGGGAAATTGCCAAAGATAAACTATAAATTGGACAGCTCACAGTTAGTCAGAGGGCCCTGGGTTCAAGTCCCTACTTCCCTATTTGGAAGCTAAGTCATCTTGGCCAAATTACTCCATTGCTCCTTAGTCCAAGTTTCTTCATCTGTAAATAACTGTCTTGAGGATTACATTAAATTCCATCTACTGATCTCAGCATAATGCTTAGCACATAGTAGGCAATGAATACACACTGGCTATTATTATGAATCTCCAAGAAATCCCAATTTACTACTTCTTTTATTTTTAAAGTAATCTTTTTAATTGAGTTATAGTTGACATACAATATTATGTTAGTTTTGGGTGTACAAACAGATTCGATACTTTTATACATTAGGAAATGATCACCACAAAAAGTCTAGTTACCATCTGTCACCATACAAAGCTATTATATTATTGACTCTATTCCCTATGCTGTATATTACATCCCATGACTTACTTATTTTATAACTGGAAGTTTGTGCTTCATAATCCGTTTCATCTATTTCACCTGTCCCCTACCTCCCTCCTCTTTGGCAATCACCAGTTTGTTCTCTGTACCTATGAGTCTGTTTCTGTTTTGTTTTGATTTGTTTGTTTGTTTGTTTTGTTTTTTTAGGTTCCACATATAAGTGAAATCATGCGGTGTTTGTGTTTCTCTCTGACTTAATTCACTTAGCATTATACCTTCTAGGTCCATCCATATTGTCACAAATAGTAAGATTTCATATTTTAAATTGTTCAGTAATATACCATTGTGTGTATGCATGTGTGTGTGTGTGTATCACATTTTGTTTTTCCATTCATCTATCAGTGGACACTTAGGTTGTTTCCATATCTTGGCTTTGTAAATAATGCTGTAATGAACATGGGGTGCAAAAATCTTTTTGAATTAATATTTTAATTTTCTTCAGATAAATTCCCAGGAGTGGAATGTTGGATCGTATGGTAGTTCTATTTTTAAATTTTTGGGGGAAATTCCATATTGTTTTCCATATCAGCTGCACTAATTTACATTCCTACCCACAGTGAAGTAGGGTTCCCTTTTCTCCATATTCTTACCAATATTTTTTGTTTGTTGTCTTTTTGATAATAGTCATTCTGACAGATGTGAGGTGATATCTCATTGTTGTTTTTATTTGCATTTTCCTGATGATTAGTGATGTTGAGCATCTTTTCATGTGTCTGTTGGCCATTATATGTCTTCTTTGGAAAAATGTCTATTTAGGTCCTCTGCCCATTTTTTTATATTGAATTTTTTTATATTGAGTTATGTTAAGTTTTTTATATTTTATATGTAAGTTCTTTATATATTTTAGTTATTAACCCCTTATTGGATATATTGTTTGCACCAATTTGCTTATTTAAATGAGCTACTATTTTTAAAGTATTTAATACAGTACCCAGAATACATGTAAGTCACACAAAAACATACAAAAGCTGCTGCTATCATTTTTATTTGTCTTTGCTGGGTGCTGTAAGAAATTATACCAATAAACTCACCTTAGGGCCGAATGCCCATTTCAGAAGTGAATTCAAAGCACTTTGATATTTTAGGAAACTTTTATTTTTTATAAAGTTATCTCAGAAGTAAAACTCAATCAAATTCTCATAGTATCCCCGTAAGTCCAATTCCTTAAAAGCGTATGAGGTAACATAAAGCGATCCACAGCCCTCATTCTCCTCTCCATCTTCAACCCAAGAGACTATTCCATGTAATCTTTCTGGTCTCAGCGCTCCCACAGACTCTCCTTCCCACTGCTGTCGTCCATGTCCCACATCTCATCTACCGAGAGGGACACACAAATCCAAGGCAGAACAGAAGTTACCCAATGTCATCAAATCAAAACTGAGTTGGTTCCTTTAATCAGAGATGTGACCCCAGATACAAAGGCAGTGGCAGAGTTTTCACCCTGATGGCCACAGGACAGAAGTCAAGGGTCTTTTTTTGGCCTTATTCTACTTTTTTCCACTGAGTGATTAACATTAATGAAGCCAAAGGTGTGTTATAAAGGAAGAAATGAAGAGATGAGTTAGAGGTAGGGTTTAGGAAATGCTGTCTTTGTCAGTTGGGGTACGCCGCTAACCAACTTAATGATTTTTTGGCCTGCTTCACTTTATCTGGCAATGCTTCTTCATATCAGATACACTACTGCTTCCACAGAGGCACATCCCGGCTCTCCTTCCTTTGTCCAGATCACAGAAGGACAAAAAAAGGATTCTGTGCTTAGACTGGACCTTTAGCTCGATTCCTTTGCTTTTCTTCCCTCTTCCTAAATCCTAACCTCATCTTTTAAACCTCCCCCAATAGCTCCAGCTAACACAGACCTCAGCCTTTCTCAACCATCCACTGCCCTGTTTCATGGACCAGCCATTCCCTATATTCAGTTTTATACTTGATAATATTCAGTTTAGAACACGTTGTCCTCAAAACCCCCCTTCAGAGCTCTCACTTGCTTAAAATGGATAGAAAACCACTCTTAAAAACTATACGTCATGGGCACCTGGAAAGTGACATTAAGAAAAGTATAATTCTTTTTTATCACTGTAATGCAAATAATCACACACTCTAGACAGGCAGATCAAAATTGTTTGTTGTATACTAATTGATTTCTGGGAATTTTTCTTTGTTTGTTTTTCCTCCTTTCTCTATTTTCTCTCTTCCTTTTGGAGAGGGGTGATAACAAGATAGACAATTATACAAATGCAATTCAACATTTCAGCTCTGCTGGCCTAACTCTATCCTGCCTAAGCCAAATGCTTTCTCTCCTAAAATATTGATCATCTAGGAACCTGGATTCAGTAATGCAATTCCAACGCATGGTAAAACAAAAAGGCAACAAAATAAAAAATAAGAAACTGCAGTCCATGAGAATAATATAATTTCTACCAAGGGTTTGGTGTTCTTTGCCTGAGTTTCTAGGTTGCACGAATCCTTGAGGGTCACAGTCCACTTCCCTTTCTCTCCAGCAGCAGAGGTTGCAGGTGGATAAAGGAGAAAAATAAAGGACATGGCTTCCAGTGACATCACGTGTTCACAGCCGCACACAAAAGCAACTTGGGACACATGTTTTTCTCTCCTGAGTACCTAGATTATCCTGATAAGTGTCCTTTCCCAATTGGAAAAAAAAAAATCTAATATCTCTGAGAAGATAAGTAACAGAGATGTCCAAAAGCACTGTAAGGGAATCTTAAATCTGGCACTTTCAATAAATTTGGCTCTACTCTGAAGGCTGAGTTGTATCCCCAGAGGAAGATAAATATTGTTATCTTTGCCTTCTGTTCTACACAAGAGTCTTGTTTAAAGCCATAGTGCATACTAGATAGACTCTCCAGAGGATGGCCAGCAACTACTCAGAGGAACACAATGTTTCATTGGGTTATGGGATGAGGGTTAGGCCGGGATCTTCTCTCAGCACAGGCAGGGGCACTCTGCACATGCTTCTGGATAAGATCATGCTTTTGGAAATGGGGGTTGGGAGGTGAGCCCCAGCTCCACCACCTGCTAATAACTGTGCTGCCTGGGCAAGATACTTAACCTCACTAAGCTTCAGTGCTCTCATCGAAGAAAACGGAGGCAGTTCTCAGTGTTAAATAAGATATGTCCAGTGCTTAGCAAGTACCTGGCACAGAGTAAGTACTTGATAAATGATAGCAATAATGTCCTCAGCACTGCAGCACTTCAGTCCATGCCTAGATTTCCTCTACGTGTTGTCAAACAGATGGACAACCCACAGGCAGGAGTGAACCTAGCCGACTGGCAATACCATCAACAAAGAGTCTCTCTCTTTCTTTCTCTTCCTCTCTCTTAATATCTATCTATCTATCTATCTATCTATCTATCTATCTATCTATCTATCTATCATCTATCTATCTAATAACCCTAGAACCTTTGAAGGGAATCTATTACATTCTCTTAGAGAGTGGTTTGGTCTGGAAAATCTTAATCTTGAATTCTTATCTCTTTGCCACTTCTCACTCCCCAACCCTCCACCTGGATATTTAGAACTCCTTGTAAACTTCACAGGATTGAGATGCATTGAAATCTGTAGGAGGTGTTGAAGAGAAAAGGGGGGACTGGGATGTTGAAAATCAGGGCAACAAAAATACCTATGATGTCATTTACCCTGACTTCTGAACCACCAGCAGCAGCCTTTCAACTTGCCTGGTGTGATACCTTACCTCTCCCAGCCTGTGTTATCACTTACCCCAAATGTTGGCCTTAGAGGGTCTTCCATTAGAGCGATTCCCACTCCTTCCTCATCTCCCCACAGCCCTATCTCTCCCTTCTTCTCTGACTTTTAGCATAGCCAATTAAACCTGAACAACGGGTAGATGGAGGAAATATGCTGCATCTATGGAATGGTACAGCAGGGACCAGTTTCACTGTTAATTTAAAATGCTAGAATTAATTAGGTAGTGTAAATGAAGAATTTAATAAGCACTCTTTACAACCACAAGTTCTACTTTTATTAAACACTGCTACCAAATGAGGGCAAATATCTCTGGTCTCTCTCTATTTCCTAGTTCATTCCCATAAGTTCTCTGTAAATAAAATTCTTTTCTTTTCTTTGCCTGAACTTTAAAAAAATGCATAATTATAAATTTATGCCTGAATTGTATTTCTGCTTTCTACCCATAAGCTTCTTCTTTAAGCTCAGATGCTACTGTGTTTCCCCGAAAATAAGACCTAACCGGACAATCAGCTCTAATGCATCTTTTGGAACAAAAATTAATATAAGACCTGTTATTATATTATGTTAGATAAGACCCGGTCTTATATTATAGTAAAATAAGACCAGATCCTTATATTAATTTTTGCTCCAAAAGATGTATTAGAGCTGATTGTCCGGCTAGGTCTTATTTTCGGGGAAACACAGTATTGTATGTCTTTGCTTGTGCTAGAGAGGGTGCTAAACAAACCAAAGTTGACAATTTGGTTTTGTATACCAAATTAAAGGCTGTCTTCAAAGCTGTCACTCCTATTCAAATCTACTCGGTGAATTACCAAATTAGCATTCTTTCAGTAAAGGAATCTGCTTGTTTAAACATGTATCTTTAGAAAACAAGGAACAACATCATGAATCAGTACTTCTCAAAAAAGCACACTACAGTTCTAGGAGAACTCTTTTGAAAAGGTGATTAATAATATTCACTAATATAGCTGGCAGAGTCCCTATTTAGAAGGTAAGGCTACACCAAAAATACATTTTCTATACAGGAGTGGGAGGAAAAATCATACGGTTAACTGGTTTTAATTTGGTTTGAATTATCACCCTATTATATAAAAATTATTCAGTAATCTAAACATTGGCTTTCTGAGAGCATAGGCAATCCTGTTAAAGAATGGATGATCCAGTGCTCTGGGATAAGATCATCAAAGCCCAGGCCCTATTTGGAGACTTTGATAAAATTTTTCGGTTTTAGTCACTCTCCTTGAAACATACTAAGTATAGCTATAATAACTATAGCTGTAGTTATTGAGAGACTGCTATGAAACAGGCATTGTGCTAGGCAGTATATATCCAGTCTCTTATTTAATCCTAGCAATAAGCCCTTTGAGATAAGTATTATTTTCCAATTTTACAGATGAGAAAATTATGTTTGGAGGGTTACATGACATATTTTTGGCAATTATTTTAGTTTCATGGTTTTGTAAAGTATTTAATTTATATGGGGGACAAATTTACAAGTGAATTAGAAGAACTGGAGAATGTATAAATAGCTACATGCACACATATACATTGGATTCTCTGATTTAAAATCAACATGATGTAGCTCCCTATTTTAATTATAGAGTTTTCTTATTTAGGCCAATTGGTCATCAATTAAACTGTCCAGAAAAAGGGAAATAAAAGCCAACGCTCAAAAATGACAAATTCAATGAGGCAGTTATGACTTCCTTCCACAAGTCCACTATTGGCCTCATTTAAAACCCTGTCTCAGAAATATGGAAGAACATTGGACACACACAAACCAAGTATTTGAGAAGAAAGGAATAAATAGATAAAAAACCAGCATGAAGTATAGGGAGGGTGGAGGGCAGAACTGAGAACTAAAGAACAAAGGGAAGGGGAGACTGATAAAGAATAAAAGGGGATAAAACCAAAGGGTTATTTCACATAAAGGAAAGGTGAGGAAGCTCCAAATTCTTCATCTGCTTTCCAGTCCTACCAATCGAAGCATGGCTTTCTGTAGTGCACACACATGTATTAGTTTATGACTGTGCTCACGCCATCCTTGAATGCAGGAGCTACACTGCAGACACTCAGATGCATTGCTATTCATGTGCATTGCTGCTAAGGTCTACAATCTAATGGAACAATGTAGCTGTGTATCCACAGGCTAGAATATTGAAGAAGAGCATACCTGTAATTTTGTCTCTCACGAGTTTGCAGGATTCTATTTCACCAATGCTCCCAAAGAGACTCCTGAATTCCTCTTGGGTCATATTCTGGGGTAAATAGTTGACTATGAGGTTGGTTTTGCTGTCATCTGTGGCTGCCCCTGTCTGCATGGGAGAAGGACAGTTTCTATTGTTGCTGGAGGGTCCATTGCTTGTATTGGATGTCGGGCCATTTGACACCTGAGGCTCCATGGTGCTAATTATCTAAACAAAAATAAAAATAATAAAAATAAACTTTTTGAAATCTCAAAGACATAATTAAAGTCTCTTTCAATATTTAATTTAATTTCATTTTTTGAAAAGAAAGAGAACAAGATAAAGCAAGATGGAGCAAAAGAGACTGGGTTGTGAATATAGCCAATTTAGAAGCATGTTTCAAACCAAAATGTTAAACTCCCCTTGCTATTTTTAGGCTAGCCCATAGATTTTGAACACAGACTAGAATGCAGTGGGAACTCTCCCATTATTTTGTTAATGAAAAGCTAATTCCTGTTTTCATTACACAATCACTCTCAGAAATGTATACTTAAGCCACACCAAATTATAATTAAAATGTAAAGTAATAATCATGATTAAAATTATAGTTCCATTAAAGCTGAAAAAGCTAAATATAGAGCGCTACACTCACAAGATCAAATACAGTACCTGTTTGTTAACTATCTCATAAAGTAAAATGACATTAAATTAAGTAGGACCGTTCCATATGGGAAAGGTTTAGATTTTCACTGATGCTTAATCACTGATCAAACTTCGGATTTCATAAGCACATGTTAGGGAGCTACAAAGTCATCTCATGCTATTGTGACCCAGACACTTTGTTATGTTTCTCCTGGACCTCTAATAAAAAACATGAAGGAAAATTTCTCTCTAGGTCTCCACCTTGCGTCCAGCACATTCTGAGGCTGTCCTCTCACACATTACTCAAAAAGGACCTCCCCTGGATTTCCACAGATGTGTGAACTGTTCCAGACAGCATACAAGGGAATAAAGAGATGAATAAATCTTTGTTTCTACCTTCAAAGAGTTTACTATCTATAGAGGACACAGACAGGCAAACAGCCTGCAGAAGGACAATGGACATGTCGTGAAGGAGCAATTACCCCGCTAATAAGACAGGACATTCAGGGAAAGTATTGAGAAGATGATGGTAGAATGAGGTTTTATATTGAAACTGGGTTTAAGTTCACAGAGCCAGGTCATAAAGATGCCCTGTATGGTATGAAACATGGAGGATCACAACATTTCAGAGTCAGAAGACACTAAAGGGAATGAAATCTAATTCAAAACTCTCACGCTTGAGACGAATTCCAGATAAATCCAGCAACTTATGTGGGGCAGAGTCGGGGCCTGCACTCAATTTTCCTGGCCTCAAATGCAGCCCATCAGTCCCACTTTTCCATCCTGTCCTACCACCATCCCTTACTCCGTCATGATATGGCTTCCATCTCCTCTGAAATTGATCATAAACTCCTTAGAAATGGAACCATATCCTGCCATTCACTAGCTGTGTGAACTGGAGAAGAAACTTGAACTCTAAGAGACTTGGTTTTTCTCATTTAAAAGATGCAAACAATGCTGCCTGCCTTGCTAGGTGGTAAGAAGGATCTGGTGACATGATGTATGAAAAGCACCAGAATAGTGGTAGAAATGTAATCACAATCACTGATATTTATGAAAGTCACTCTGCCAATCACTTTAACAATTGTGATGTGGCTTCTCTTACTGACTTTTCACAAGAAGATAATGAGAAATATTCTAATATTCTCTACATTTTACATATGAGAAAACCAAGGCTTAGCAGACAACTGATAACTAGTAGCTTACATTATTATTACCATTTGGCTGCTCAGAGAATTTCAATATAATATACATGTAATGAAGTATACAAACCTTAAGGGTACAACTCAGAGAAGGTTTACAAAGTGAATTCAATTCACACATGAGGAACCAACTTTTAGATCACAATGTAGAACACGACTAGCACCCCAGAAGCCTTTCTCGTGTCCCCACTATAAGTTACCTATAGTATAACCACTATTACAATAGGTAACCGCTATTTTGACTTCTGATCCATATTTGTTTTTGAACTGTATGTACATGGAATCACACAATACCTACTCTTTTATGTCTTTTCCTACATGTGTCCGGGTATCATCCATGTTGTTAGATGCAATGGTAAGTTGTTCTTCCTTGTTGTAGAGAATTCCATTGTTTGAAAATACCACATTTTATTTATTTTTTTCTACGGTTGATGAACATTTGGGTTGTTTCCATTTTTTTAACTATTATAGATAATGCTGCTATGAGTATTATGTACATGTTTTTTGGTGTACACACACACACATTTCTGTTGGGGAGTCTATTTTGGGGATCATAGGGTATGTGTATGTTCAGCTTTTGGATACCATCAATAGTTTTGCAAAGTGGTTGTACCAGTTTACACTCCCACCAGCATAGTATGAAAGTTTCAGTTGCTACACATCGTCATCAACTTTCAGAGACTTTTTTTCTGTTTTTTTTATTTTTATTAATTTATTTTCTCATCTGAAGCACAGTGGTGTAGTAAAAAAAAAAAGAAAAAAAAAGAAAGAGTTTTTAGTCAATGCAACAGATGACTTAAAATTCTAGTTTTATCACTTATTAGCTGTGTGATCTCAGGCAGGTTACCTCAATACTCCAAGCCTCAGTTTCCTCTTTGTAAACTAGAATAAAGCTTATCGTGCAGGGTATCTTCAGAATGAGAGATCACATATGTATTTATTAAGTGCCTAGAACACAAAGTACCTAGAGACATCACAACTATTACTCCTCATCATGCCTTACATAGGTGAGTATTATTCTATTGCTTCCTCTTCTGATGATCACAAATGGGAAATGAACAACCCCCTGCCCCTCAAAAAAACTCAAGAGGAGTCAGGGAAATAAGGCATATTGAGGATGGCAGGGAGCTTCTCAGATTCGTCACCATTATGCAAGTAACTTTTATCATATCACCAGAACTTCCTTCTTGGCTTCAGGTCAACTATAAGATTCTGGAAGGCTGGTCTAGACAGGAAGTAGAAAGCAAAGAGTTCCTGAGAAGAATCTTAAATCAAGCTGTCCTCAGCACTGACAAAAACTGCATCCAGAAAAAAAAACATAAGAAAATCCCCCCAAAACTATACTCAGCTGTTCTGCATTTGAGGCAAGGGTGCAGGAAAAAATGAGGGCGCTGTGCCCAGGGGAGGGGGTCTTGCTAATGGAGGTGATGTAGAGCATCACAACTTCTGGATCGGGGCAGGTGTCTGTTCTGCCAAGCAGTCCAGCCTCCTGGGTCTGTGCAGTGCCTCTACTCGCTGTGTCGTCTCACTGCTTCAGTGAGTCAGGTGTCCAGGCAACAAACACACGGAGCACCGCCAACTTGATAAGTAACTTGAAAAACAGTTTATCCAATTCAAGAGGCGTGGCTGGCAGAAGCACAGAGCTGCCCAACTACTACATTGTGTTTTAATGGCAAAAAAGCCAGTCCCATTATCTATAGAACACCTTCACTGCTCGCCACCGTTCTCTGGTTACCCTTGTTATGGCTCCCCCACAAACACCTAAAAATATCCTTCATTGTGGCAGCTTTTTGTGTGTTAATGATGGAGTACAAAGAAGAATGTAAGTCATACCTAAGCACGTTGAGACTCTGTGGGACCAAGCCTGTTAAAGGTCATCTGACAGTCGGCTTCATCTTTTGTTCAGTGGATGCTCGCCTCACAGATACATGTGGTGAAAGCCAGCCACTTGTCCACGTGAATATCTCACAGGTCTCCCTGCTCCAGAAAGGTCTAGGAAGTATCAAGTCTGCAGCAAAGTAATTTTAGTTCCTTAGTCAGCTTTCTGGATCTCCTGACATCCTGTGTGGATTTCCTAATGTATGTTAACTCCTGGAGTTGAGCCCCACCTGTACATCACACAATCTGAATTGGGCCCAAACCTCAGAAAAGGAGCCATGAGATGAGATGCCATGTTTGGTGCTGAGCTACTTCAGCTGCCCAAACCCATACATTAGGTCAAGTCATTCTCGTCTGATAGAGATGGCACTCACATTGCTCTGCACACACACTACACAGTTATCCTTTGGTGTATTCAAAAAGAACTGATAAGAATACACATAGGCACACATAGAATTTTCTCAACAAAAATGTGCAGTTCTAAAGTTGAGAAACATTTGCAAATGTGTTACTATACCTCGTGTAATAAGACCCCTCACTGGTCTTAATCATGCATCCCAGGATACAAGACAGGCTTATAAAAAGAATCAAAAACGTAAAAGGTCAGAATTAAATCTGACATACAAGTGAACCAAGAAAATTATAAACCATTACTTGGAAAATTAGGGAAGTTGCTAAGATATCAACTTATCAAACCCAAGAATATGAAGCTTTTTAGGGTGACATGCTAGATCTGAAAGAGAGGACATCTGTAATCTATACTTGTGAAACAGACCAGAGGTAAACATGGGTTAGTAGGAAGGGTATCCTCTGCAAAATCAGAACACTTGCTTCCCCAGCCTGGCTTTTGATATTTTAACAGTACAATTTTCTTTTCAAATAAATATATTAGTTATTCAAGCGTGCATATATATTTTAATGAAACATTTTGTGTGGGCCTCACAGCCAACTTTGCAGCTGACCAGGTTTCAAACCTCTGACTTGCCCTCCTTCCCTCTTCTGAACAGCAATTGAGAACACAATTATCGTCAGCAACAAGGATAGAGCATTGAGGAGGTTCAGTTGACTTCAAACTCTAATGGTTGCACAAAGCACCGCATTAAATCTTTTATGTTCCTGTGATATATTTTAAGAAACATTATACAGGCAGAAAATTTCAGGAATAAACTATTAGAGCTGTGCACAATAACGTAGGCACTCAAATCCTGTCATTGTAAATGTCGATGGTTTGAATGACTAATTACTCACACTCAACACATTAACTTCACCCCTCCCACCACTCTTTTCTGCAAAATACACAACAAAAGCAGGAGGGAAGGCCTCAGACATGCAGCTGCCTGATCTTCACTCAGGGTCGTTTATCTCTGTGGAGAGGAGGTAAGAAACAGAGGCTGGGTCAGCCTCTTTCTCAGGGTGCTCCTGAAAAAAAAAAAAAAAAGCCCTTCATGGCTCTCCCTTGCCACAATCCTCAGTCCTTCCCAATGGTCCCAATCACCTGTTCAATCACATTTCTCACTATTAGCCACCCACGGCATCTGTTACACTCTTTCTGGACATCCCAGGTCATATGCACATAAAAAAGGGTTTATTTCCACTCTGGCTAGATCTGGGTATGTTAGATGAATAGAGATGGAGCCCCAGTGTGCCAGACACTGTGCTAGGCCCTGGGCATACAGACATAACAAAGGCAAGGAGCTGGCCTTCACTGAGTTCACAGTGTGAATGCACGACAGATATCAGAGAATATCAGGGACCACACAGTCCAATCCCATAATTTTAATGATAAGGAAATTGAGAAAAGGAAAGGGGAGTTAACTTGCCCAAGGTCACACTGCTAGTTAGAGGCAGAGATGGGACTTGAGCACAGGTCCCATCACCTCACTTGAGTACTCTTATGACAATGCAAGCATGGATGAGGGTTTACTTCTTTTTTTTTCAGGGAGGAGGTGAGGGATGGCCATATCATAGAAATGCACCTGAACAGAGGTGTGGAGATGTGTTCTACCTCCGTACTCTTCTGAGTATAGCACTTTACCGTTCACAAAGAATAATGACCTAAATAAATTCTGAGCTCTATGGCACAGAGACCACATCTCTTTTGTTTATTATAGTATCTCCTGTATACAGAACAAGGCCTGACAATTAGTAGGATCTGGATAAAGGACTACGGAATGAATGAAAGTCCTTGCATGTCCCATAGTTCACTAGATCCCTCACACAACTCTGTGAAATACAAGCTAATGAGGTATTAATGTCATTCCCTTTTTACATAAACCCAGACAGAACACGTATTGAGTATCTATTATATGCGAGGCATACATGTGCATCATATTTTAAATGAAGAATTTAAGAGGTGTTCGTTCAAGCAGGAGGGCAGAAACTTTGGCTGACATTGACCCCCTAGAGAACCTGTTGAAGCTTCTGTTCTTTCCTCCCGGAGAAGTATATATGCAGCCAATCGTTCATCTCCTGATTGAAATCCCCAGATTGATTCTCCCCAATCAAGCCTGAGACATTTCTGGAGCACCCTTGTGTAGACTAACACTCCTTTTACTTCTTGATAGGAAAGTTTAGAACCCCACTCCTGCACCTTCCCACTTACCCACCCTCCACCCCACTCATACAAGGTGGGGGGAGAACTGTCAGTTGAGCACGCTGGCAGCATTTAACCCATTCTAAAATTCTAAAAACGTACTTGAGTACTAAAGTACTAAAAATGTATTTAAAGCCCCCTTTCATGTTTCTCCCATCAGCTCATGAATTCCTTCCACCTCCCTTTGTCCCCACTCTTCACAAGGTTTTCGTTTGCTCAAGTTTGGGGGAAGTCCGGCTGGAATTACAGGGCTAATCCTCACGACTGAGGACAGAGTCGTTGTCAGGCCCCCCCCCACCCCCTCACCCCCGCCCCCCAGAGCCACATCACAGGGGCTACCAGAGCCCCTGCACCAAGCCTGTAAGCCACACCTATCCTGTCTCTGCTCTAGTATTTTCCATAAAAATGACAGTCGGATAATAAACTGTAAGGTCTTACATTTACATATCTTAATGTAGTTTACACTTTCAGGATTTACTTCACGAGGCAAATAAAAGAAAGGTTACAAGTTTACATGACAAGAGGCTGCCCTGCTGCAGAACTCACTCACTACTGACATGCATCACCCCAGAGCCCAGTGCAGCCCTGTCCTCCCAACACGGTGCTCTTGGCAGTTCTCGGCTTTGGTTTTCCGGGGGGGGGGGGGAAGCTGGCCTCGATACTCGATTCAGGCCAAAGGATCAAGAAAAAAGAACCCGAAAGGTCACAGGAATATGATGTTTCTTTTCCAAATACTGTCCCCTTTACTTTGAGCACCCTCAAAATGTCAGCATTCCCAGAAACTAGAAAGATGCTAAAGGAATGTACTGATTGCAAACATGTCTCAGGTGTGAACATCTGAGACACACACATATTTTATTAAATATTTTAAAGAGTATTTAAAGGTGTTTTCTTTTACCACATTGGAAGGACTTCTCAAAATTTATGTATGAAGGCTAACCCTTATGTAATAGAACAAGTGCTCCCAAGAGCATGAAGAATAATGTTTACCAAGGGCAGTCGCTGAATCAAACCATTAAAGAAATAGATTTAAATTATTCATGAGAACAAAAATAAAAGTTCTAATTCTCTTTGTAGGCTTTTCCCACTTAACCCTTATAAAATTCTATCACACAGTATGTTAAACTCTGGTGGCGCAGCCCAGACCACTGCATCTCATCCACCTTTCAAAAGTCTGAAAAACAAATCCCCAAAGTTAGGAAATTACACACCAGGCTCTGTGTTCCTGAAGATAGATAATATTTTTAAGAACAATTCCTCACTTCTCTTCTTGTTTATTGAAAGATACTAAAAATGTCCTTACAACCTCCCAATTTCACATATGTTTTGTTTGGCAGTTAATGAGTTCTGTTTTATTTTATTTTTAAAATTAAAAACTGTTTTTTAAAATAATTTTTTCAATTAAATTTATTGCAGTGATGTTGGTTAGTAGAATTATATAGGTTTCAAGTACATTTCTATAATACATCATCTATAAATTGCATTGCGAGTTCACCACCCAAGGTCAATTCTCCTTCCATCACCATGTGTTTGACTCCCTTTACCCTTTTCTACCACCTCCCTCTCCCTTTACTCTTTGGTAACCACTAAACTGTTGTCTGTGTCTATGAGTTTTTGCTTATTTGTTTGTCTTGCTCATCTGTTGCTTTCAGTTTTATATTCCACATGTGAACGAAATCATATGGTTCTTGACTTTTACTGTCTGACTTATTTCGCTTAGCATGATAATTTCAAGATCGATCCATGTTATAGCATATTTCTTTAAAATTTCGTCCATCAGTTCATAAAATCCATACTATCCCCTCCTTCTTTTCAAAAGGCTTTAATTCACTCAAGCCCCTTCATGTTAATATATGTCTTCCTAAATGCAATGTCTTCCTGGTTATGGTTCAACTGGGAAGGAGACACATGTTATTAATCGGGCCTAAAAGGAAGGGCTGAGATCAATGATCTGACCACTCTAGGTAAAGGGGACTTGGGAACAACTGGCCCCCTGAACCAAATTATTGGTGATGACTCCCAAAGACCCCTGGACCAGGGGAATCAAGGCTGAAGACTGCATTCATGTCCCCCAAAACTATTGGTACCAAGTTTCTGTAGATTCTGCTGGAAGGTAACTAGAAAACTAAAAAAAATATTTAATTCCAACTGGGGGAAACATGCTGACAGTTTAATAACACCTTTGGGCAGATGCACAAATAACCTGAAAGACCTATTTACTCTAGGAAGTTATGTGGTGATAAAGTCTCAGCATATCTTTAAAACAAGTGTATTCAACTCAACGGAAGTTTATTGAATGCTATTATAGACCAAGGCATTGTTCTAGGAGTTGGGGAAACAAAAATAATTCGGTTCCTGCCCTTGAGGGTTCAAGTTGGGAGGATAAGAAGGAAGGTGGATAAACAAATAATTAATTAAAATAAATTGTATACATCAGCTTCTTTTAAGCAATCCACTCCAGAGTTTCTTTAATGACTCTCTCTCCTCGCCAAAAGCACACACTATAAGAAACAAACTGTTCTGACACTGAGCTGACAGTCCGGTTTCCGATTTGAATGCCCATGTCCTAAACTAATGACTATTTGTAACAAGGAGGTAAGCTTGAGGCATTTCTCCTCTGCAATAGCATCTTCTTCACTGGAGAAGAACATCAGGCATGCCAAAAGTATTCTCAGTGGTGGTAGTTAGGGCTTTTAAAAAATCACCAGCCACTGGAGAGAAGAAGAGGTATGAATACTTAAAATAGCAGGGCCAGCATGGATATGAAAAGCATAATCAAAATTTAATTTCTCTTAGGCATTATTCTCAAATTAACAGAAAACCAAATTTTTAATCTTCTTCCCCAGACACATCACACACACTTCTCCTAAATAAATACATTAGCCTCCTTTATATCTTCCAGTATTTCTTTAAGGCTTTGGTTTTGGACTAAAATGATTTCCTGGTATGTCCATCCTGGTAAAATCCCCAGGTATTTGGTTTTAACATACTTTTACAGCAAACTCTCCAGAGCTTAGGTATTGCTTGATCATCCAGTTCCTTACAAAGACGAGGCAACTTTTCCTTTACCACCCTATTCCCAACTCAGTCCTCTTTTCCAAAATGGCCACTAAATAAATACAATCTCAAACTTTCAATCAGCTTTCTTTATGAAAGGCATATTTGAAAAAGACAAATGTTTTCATTTTAATATAAATACAATTTTGTGGGCAAGCTCTCAGGCTTCCTGCAAAAATATTATCTCTAATAAAAAAAAATCAATTGGAAAACAATTCCTTTCCCATCCTATCCCTTAAGCCCCCAAACTCTGAATGTTTAATGTGGACAAAATAATCAAAATACCTAATAATAAGCTACAAGTACCTGTTGGGATGGGAACCAGTTGTGATGGTAAATACATTATCTTCATCTTCCATACAAAGAACATTAATGAATCATTTGTAAAACTGCCCACAGACTGATTAAGTTAGACTTGTCTTCTGATTAAATGCATAAATAATAGCCAATGGCACAATTCATGTAAACATAAATATTGCATATTTATAAAATGCCTGGCTAGTGGCTCAGAGTGTGAGCAAACTCACTGAGATTCAGCTGTAAAAGCAATGTGTTATTCTGTACCTATATCATGATCGAAAGCATTGGGTTACATCTCTGAAGTGGTTTTACTGACACAGATTAAATTCTTCAGAAATCTACATAAAATATTTTTTATTTTGAAAATTAATACTTGCTTTCTTACCACAGCTAGAGTGGAGATGAGGAGCAGAGCGGAGAGGAATTGAGGGAGTTAGTATCTAGAAAAATCTGCATACATCAACCCTTTCTTTGTTCAGAGGAATGGTACAATGCCAATGGCTCTTCCATTTATGCAGTTCAAAGGACAGAGCCTATTTGGAGGCATTCTGAAGCTAAAGATACGAGTGAAACAAAACTGCTCTCAGCACCTCAAGGTATGTATAAGTAGCCATGGTAAATTAGATCCGTGGACCATTCACACAGCCTCATATTGTATCTCCATGTTCATTAGTGAAAAGATCCTGAACATCGGTCTGCGAGGGTAGTTTTCATTTGAAAATTCATTCACTTACTTCCTTTCTTCACCTTCTCCTTCTTCTTCTTGACCTGACAGGAGAACTTTATCCTTTAAACTATCCCAGAGAGGTAGTTGGACTACTATTCCTTCTGGACACCCTCTGGGAAGGCAGATGGGTGCAGATAAAACTGGACTCTGTCAAATCAGTGTTGGGGAGAATACAGACCTGAGTTGGGAGAAGTGTATCTGAATGATTTGTGGACAATATGTTTACAGGGGACGTAGAAATTCAAGGTTTACAACTGTCAAGCTTTAAGGTGCAATGAAACAGACTCTCTCATTGTTAATGGTGGAAATACAGAGAGTGCCAAAAAAATGTATACACATTGTAAGAAAGGAAAAAACTACGCTGATGGTCACCACTTTGAGCACCTCTTGTAATTGCAGAAGTCAAACTTGACTTGTATTCATCTTTTGTTATCAGTATATATTGAATATTACATTTTTAATACAGTTTTTTCCTTTCTTAAAGTGTGTATACATTTCTTTGGCATCCAAGGGGTATATACTGACCCAAACTTTCTGAACATTATATTCATGTTTTTGGACCAAATGGTCCATTCTGAAGCTCAGAAAAAGAATCTAAAATTCTGTAGACCAAAAAAATATGCACAATAAGATATATTAAGAAAACTGTATCCAGAAGAGTGAAAAAAATAGAAACAACCTAAGGGCCTAACAAAGGGGATGACTAAGTAAGTTATTGTACAGCTTTATGATCCAGTATTCTGCAGCTGTTAAAATTACGCTTATAATGGGTTTTTATAACATAAGAAAATCTGTATGATCGATGTAGGAAAAAGGCGAAATAAAAATGGATTATCTCAATTATATAAACATGCACCAAGGGGGAGGGAAAAATAAAAATGCTAACAATAAATGGTTAGATGAGAGGTGATTGTTATACTTGTTTTCATCTTTATTTTCCATTTTTTTGGTTTTTGTTTTACAATGAAAACATAGCCCTTTTATCATCTGAAAGAAAGTTAAGTTTTAAAAAAGAAAGAAAACGTCAAGTCCTTCAAACCAGCTTAGAGCCACAGTATTAAACATGATTCCATCTCCTCCCAGAGCCTTTGTGCAGGATCTCCCCTTGACCACACTGTTTGTTCCCGCGACAGAAGAAGACGCATGGGAGCCCAAATGAATAAAAATTGCATTTCTTGAAACAGTCTCTGGTTCAGTCTCCCCTTCACCTAAATCACTGTGTATTTGCAAGGTTACAATCTAAGTCTGCCTCATCGCCTGGCAGCAACCTTCACAAGGACAGCAAGGAGAGATGATTTATAAGAAAACCATTCCCTGGATCAGGGAGTGAAAAGTACTGATCCGTTCTAAAAGCTCCTGCTGACAAACTCTGATATTATGAACATTCTGCACTTGGACAAAAGCTCCCACTTTTCTTAATTACATGGTTTGAGCAGGAGCCTGCTTTCACGATCTGCCCAATCACACAACAGCCATTTATTTTCCCAACTGCAGCTGCCAAAATTTCCCTGATCTCTGTTCTGTGCTCCATCTTCAAGGGCATCTTGTGAATGTATGACACCGTCAAGCAGCATTCCATGCCATGCTTTTTAGGTGTCTCTCTCTCTCTCTCTCTCTCTCTCTCTCTCTCTCTCTCTCTCATAAGGAGATCCTCCTAATACATATTCATTTAAAAAAAATCTCATGAACAAGAAGTGGAGAGGCAAATAAATAAATAAATAACAAATACTAAGTATCAGAATATTTCTGTTTATTTTGAGGCAAATACTTTATTATGACAATGAACCACTAATATTCTCTGTCCTCTGTGTGATGTTTGCTTTTGTTTTATGGACTTTGCATCTTGTGATTCATTGGGTTCCTTCTTTGCAATATCGCTAGGAAAGGAGTGCCAAATCTACAGCCCTCTGTGTGTAAAGAAAGAGCAAAGGCCCTCACTGCACATAAACTTTATGTCTAAATTTATCTTATTTTTAAATTCTCTTTATTTTCTTTCACCTCAACTTCCTCATTGTTCTATTTTTAAAAATCTCCTACTAAATGTATTTTTATGATTTGCCATATAACAATAGAAACTTTTAGATTAGAACAGAGAATAAATAAATATTTTGGTCTTTACAAACAATCTTTTATCTTTTTCAAAACAGGCTTTTGAAATCTCACTACTTCATAGTAATTGGGCAAGAGTCAAATTGGCATTTTAAAAACTCAGCAATACTTTTAAAATTCAGTAATACTTTTAAAAACACATAATAATGCTTCCAAATTTTTACCTTTATATTAAAATTCAAACTGTGTAATATATAATTCTCAGGCCTTTTCAGGACTAATTTACTATGCCCCTAAGAATAATTTGGATATGATACTTGTATATCCACTAAGATATGGAAAAGAATTTACTTCTTTGAGTAGAGCAAACACGTCCTTTGAAATCACAGATACAAAGTAAATTTTCTTGGCAAACTCTTCTAACTCGTGATACATTCTTTTTATCCCAGAAATTTACCTTTTAAAAAGTGAAATGCTAACAAATACTCAGAACCAGCTGTTGTCAAATTAGTGCAACCTAAAATTTCTTTAATACAGGTATATTTTAAAGCAAGTTGTAAGTCACAATTTAGTAATGATAATATAGTGCTTCATTTGAACAGCCCCTACCCACAACTGAAGTTAGTTGAGCTCTTAAAAGAAGAAAAGCTGTACAAAGGAACAAAAGCCAAGCTAAGTTCCTTAACATTAATGAGTTCCTTTGATGGGCCAGAAATCATTATGCTAAATGCCAACAATACCAGGAGAGAAAAGGGGTTCCTGCCTGTAAAGAAGTAAATAAATAGTAATTACTATATAGTGTCATAAAATATGGTAATGGAGATATATATAAAAGTGCCTATCAAAGTCCCTGCTCAGAACATGGCAAAGGCTCAATAAATAGAGATCCTGTGATAAAGCTGATTAAAAAGTGCTCTGGGTTACACAGGAAAATGTTTAGGCACACAATTAGCATTAACTCTTTCCAATACTACCAACAATTAGTACATAATAAACAGTGATAGGTGTCTTCATGTACATCACTTAATTCTCCCACAACTTTGCAAAGTAGGTAATTATCACTCCTGCATTTACCGCTGAGGAAACCTAGGCTTGAAGAAGTGAAGTCACTTTACACGTGATGAAGAAATGGGTCTTCAGTCACTGTCCACTGTCACTCATCCAGAACTGCAACTTGAACTCAAGTCTGAAACCAAATTCTCTGCCCTTTCCTAAACCTTCAGGTCTGAGGAAAAAGTTCCCATCACCATAAAATGCAACCCAGGAGTTGCAGAGAAAGTAAATGATCTGATTAAAACCATTCTAGGCTGTGTAACTGATATGAGTCAGTAAATACTGATGAGTAAATGGATTATACAGGAAGATCTTAATTCAAAATTCTACATAGCATAATGGAAATAGCATGAGGTTTGAAGTTGATCTGATCTGGGTTTGAAACCAGCTCCAGCCTTGACCTTGGTTTAGCCACTTAAGACTCTCTGAGACGCAGCTTAAATTTACTCATCCAAAAAATTCAAACAGTTCTATCTGCCTTGCACGTTTGATGTGAAGGTTAAAAAAAACAAATTTAAGGCACCTGGCTCAGAGTTCGGCATGGGTAAGTACTCCATACATGTTCATTCCCATTGTCCAAAATGTAGCATTCTGAAAATATGTGTGATTAAACAATGTGTCACAGGTGGCAATGCTGACGAATTTAAGAGCTGGTAAAATTTATCCTTGGACTTTAATTTCTGAAGTAGAAAAGAATACTTAAAAAGAATACTACTCATCACCTATGTCAATAGCTATTTCCTTCATCTTCAAAATGCTTCAAAACATTAACTATTAAATTCTCACAATAATACCAGTAAGGAAAATACAGAGCAAAGGGGGAGGATTAAGTGAGCTTAAAAAATGAATAATGAAAGCACCGTTTTTTAACACAAACACAATTTCTGGTACATAGTAGAGGAAACCCTCTACTGTGAATGGGTTAAAGTTAGATACTTTGAATATATATAATAAGTGCACTCATTAGGATTTCTGATTTCCAAAAAGGAAGCGTCTCTTCTTTTCATGGAAAATTTCAGTAAATCATCACAGTGCATTCTGTCTACTGATAGCAGAAGGCATTTCTGGCTTTCCGCATGGAAGAACAGGAGTTGTTCTTGCTCACCCTCCACCTGGACCCCTCCTTCCTTCCTGGGGACCCCTAGGAGCAGCTCCATTGACCAAAGGCACTTCAAAAGGATTTTCCAGGGCCCCTTCAGAAAGATGTGGTGGGAAGTGCGGTGCTAACACAGCACGTGCTATCTCCCTGGAGAAATGAGATGAACTTTACAAAGCTACTAGAAAGAATTTATTAAACCACATGCTAGACTCAGGAAGTTTTGTAAGCACATTCATACCCAACACCCCATTTAACCTCCGTGAAGACACTGAGAGGTGGGTGGGACTTGGCCCACCTCTCTGTCCCCAGCACTTGCAATTTACAGGTGAGCAAACTAAATGTTAAAGAGTAAACGGAGAGTAGAGTGACTAGCCTCTGTTCACAAGGTGCAGAGCTGGGATTTGAACTGAGGTCTTCCCGTCACTGACTCCAATCTTCCTTCTTGTCCACAACCTTCATAAGCCCTGGAAAGTACACCCTGCAGCCAGCACGACAAACCAGAACACCCGTGGCTCTCTACTGTGCCACACTCGGCACAAGCACTCCTGATGGCTGGAAAGCCCTCCTCTTTCACCATCAGAACTAAACTAACATGCCCCCCCTCCAATGCCCCACCTCGGCTCCCACCTCTGTCCCTTGCATACGCTTCCATCACAGACATGTACCACACAGGATCGAGACTCTCTGTCATCCTGTCTCTGTCCCTGGATTGTGAGCTCCTTGAGGACAGGGACTGTGATTCATTTGTAATCCCAGGGGCCAGTGCACAGCTCCAGGTTTTGTTGGTAGAATAAGTGAATGAATGAACGGCTCTCTAGGTGCTCACCTGCTCTCCACAGCTAAATACCTTTCTTGCTCTGTTTCCCACCACTCTGCTCTCATCATAAACCTGTCTCATATCTCTCTTCCACAAAATCAGTTTAGACATCTGAACACTTTCACCTTTTAAAGCTGTATTGCTCTTAATGTTATTGTCTTCTCAACTTCTTTCAAATTGTCCCAAAAGTCTGTATTTTTAAGGCCAGGGGTCTTCCATTTTCTGGGCAAGGACTTCTTTACAGCTTCTGTTTCTTCACTCCCACATTCCTTCCACTTCTGATCTCAGTTTCAGGCCTACACTCATATTTCATTTTCACTTTGGGTCTGAATCTGGCTAAAGTCTGGAGCTTAAGAGCCCCACAGAACATTTCCACCTGTGAGAGTTTCTACAAGTCACACCAGCCCATGCCAAAGTCAATGGGGATTCTGAATATTTTGCTGCAACCACTGTCAGAGCTGGGCATGCTTGACATGCTATTTTTTTTAAACAAATAAGTGAATCAATGATCATGTAATTACTTCTACATCCATTCAATTCAAATCAATTCAAACACCTGTTAAAAATCTATTGCACAGCATAGTGGTTAAGAACACAGGCAGTAGAGCCTGGATGCCTGAGTTCAAATTCCTGTTCAGCTATGTGACCTTGGGCATATTCCTTAAGGATTCTGTGTCTCACTTCCCTCAATGTTGAAAGAGTTCACAGGAATGTGGCAAAGAATAAATGTATCATTATTGTTAGATAACTGAGTTCCATGGCATTGCATTCCTGACCTCTCAGAATTCAGTCTTGGGGAGGAGTAGTAGACAGATCTATAAACAAAGCTCCAAAATGCATTAAGCCAAGTGCCATATTCTGCATACGTCCGGCAGTATGTTCCTTCCATATCATATGCCTTCCATGTCTTTGCATGTGTGCTCCCTCTCCCCCACTAAAGTTTCTCCCACCACCATTTAAATAACCCTGCCATTTTGTAAAACTCAGTTGAAGCCCCCCTCCCTGATGCACGGTCTCAGGCACCCCCCCCCCCTCGGTCATGGCATTCACCACTCGGAATTCAGTCATGGTTTACCTGTCTCTCTCCCCGCTGACTGGAAGCTCCTTGAGAGTGGGGCCTGAATTTGGTTGGTGGCTTGCTCCCAGCATGCAGTACACAGACAGAATTCAACCAAAGCCCATTGAATGAATTGGTGATCAGAGGTAGATGTAGGGTGCTACGAGAGCGTAGAGGGAGAGATAACAGGGACATGGGAAGAGATTTCCTTATTCCCGACCTACCAGGCTCTGCACTATGCCAAGAAAACCATAAGAGGAATGTGGTTTTTAAATCCATTTCTTGAACCTTTTCCTCACCCCTCCCGCTCTGTTTATTTGAGGTGAATGCAGGCACCAAGATAAAAACAAACATGAACTAGTGGCTAAGAAGTTCAAAGAATTTCTTGGAGAATCACAGTACCAACGCTCCACTACTCACAAGAGAAGGAAAAAAACATTTAGGGCTCATGCAGTGCTCTGCACAAAAAGTGTGTGGTCAAGTGCTTGCACAATTCATTTTCTGCTTTTAAAAGTGTTTTCTGGAGAGTTTGTTTGTTTTAAATAATTTTAAGTCTAAACATTGCTAATGAAAACAAAGAAACTTTGGGATGAGAAAAAGCTGTATCTCTTTCTTTTTTAAATCTTAACATTTTAATCCATTTTATGGAATAGTATACACAATAGAAAGGGGAGATAAAAATACATAAAGGTTTTTATTTATATTATTTATATTTTAAAACCCATGCTTTCCACTTGCTCACCCTGGAACATCAAATAGGCTTATTTACAATTCCAGTTAGTATAAGAGCCTTTGCCTGAATACTTTGATCTACGAAAACACAAGAAAAAGTAAGTACAAGAAAGTACAGAACTAGAAAGTAGCAGACTCAAGAACTGAACTCAGAATTCTAGACTCCAAAGCCCTTTTACCAAGTGCCTTTTTCACAGAGCCTCAGGCTTCTAAGGGCCTGTAACTCCAGGAAGATGGCACTAACAAAGCTCTGTGACAGAGACTGCATATTCTAGTGTCCACCACACTGATTTGGAGCAAACCAAATTTTATTTTCCTCTGGCATCCACAATCCTTCATGGGATGATATAGCCTTGGTTTTGAGATTATCTGCTCTCCTTTTTGAAGGCTATGCTATGGGAAGTAACTCACATATTTTAGCTGAAATATTCTCTCCCTGTGAGCCCTGCAATAAACGACCAATATCTAAAATGCACACCCTAATGCAAGGATAGTTCAACACATGTAAATCAGTCAATGTGATACATCATGTTAATAGAATGAAAGAAAAGAATTATCTAATCATCTCAATAGATGCAGAAAAAGTGTTTGACAAACTACAACATTTATTCATGGTAAGAATTCTTAATGAATTAGCCATAGAAGGAACATATCTCAACATAATAAAGGACACAGCTAACATCATACTCAATGGTGAAAGGCTGAGAGCTTTTCCTCTAAAATCATGGACAAGACAAAGGTGTCCACTCTTATCATCCCTATTCAACATCATACTGGAATTCCTAGCTAGAGCAATCAGGCAAGAAAAAGAAATAAAACGTATCAGAATTGGAAAGGAAACAGTAAAACTGTCTCTATTTGCAGACAGCATGATTTTATGTAGAGAAAACTTTAAAGAACCAAAAAACTGTTAGATCTAATGAGTGAATTCAGTAAAGTTGCAGGATACAAAATTAACATACAAAAATACATAGTGTTTCTATGCACTAAGAACAAAATTTCTGAAAAAGAAATAAAGAAATTGATCCCATTTACAGTATCATCAAAAACAACAAAATACTTAGGAATAAATTTAACCAAGGAGGTAATAGAATCTCTACACTGAAAACTATGAGACATTGATGAAATCAAAGAAAATACAAGTAAATGGACAGGTATCCCGTGTTCGTGGATTGAAGTGTTAAACTGTCAATACAACTAAAAGCCATCTAGAGATTCAATGCAATCCCTATCAAGATTCCAATGATATTTTTTTATAGAAGTAGAAAAAACACTCCTAAAATTTATACGGAACCAAAAAAGACCCAGAATAGATAAAGAAATCCTGAGAGAGAAGAACAAAGCAGTAAGTATCACACTTCCTGATTTCAAGCTATAGTAATAAAAACTGTATGGTACTGGCATAAAAACAGAGAGATAGACCAGTGGAACAGAATTCAGACCCCAGAGATAAACCCAAGAATATATGGTCAACTAATATTTGACAAGGGAGCCACGAATACTCAACAGAGAAAAGACACTCTATTAAATAAATGGTGCTGGGATAATTGGATATTCACATGTAAAAGAATGAAACTGAACCTATATCTTATACCACTCACAAAAATTAACTCAAAATAGATTAAAGATTTAAACGTAAGAACTGAAATCATGAAACTCCTAGAAGAAAACATAATAACAAAGCTCTTTGACATGGGTCTTGGTAATAATTTTTTGGACATGACATGACACCTAAAACACAAGCAACAAAATAAAAAATAAAGAGGTAGGACTACATCAAACTAAAAAGCTTCTGCACAGCAAAATAAACCATCAGCAAAGTGAAAAGACAGCTTATAGAATGGGAAAATTATTTGCTGACTATATGCCTGATAAAGGGTTAATATCCAAAACATAACATATTAACTTCCACAACTCAGGTTCAATCTCTCTCTCTCTCTCTCTCTCTCTCTCTCTCTCTCTCTCTCACACACACACACACAAACAAATAATTAAAAAATGAGCAAAGGACCTGGACAGACATTTCTCCAAAGAAGATATACAAGAGGCCAACAGGTACATGAAGAGATGCTCAGCATCACTAGTCACTAGAGATGTCACTAACTCTCTACATCTCATGCCTGTTAGAATGGTCATCATCAAAAATACAAGAGATAACAAAGGCTGGCATGGATGTGAAGAAAAGGGAACCCTTGTGCACTGGGGGTGGGAATGTAAGTTAGTGTAGCCACTGTGGAAAACAGTATGGAGGATGCTCAAAAAATTAAAAATAAAACTACCATATGATCCAACAATTCCACTTCTGGGAATATATCCAAAGATAACAAAAACACTAACTCAAAAAGTTATCTGTCCCCATGTTCATAGCAGCATTATTTACAATAGGCATGACATGGAAATAACCTAAGTAGACATTGATAGATCAATGGATAAAGAAGATATGGTACATATACACAATGGAATATTATTCAGCTATAAAAAGTGAGGAAATCATACCAGTTGCGACAACCTGGATGAACATTTAAGGTATCATGCTAAATGAAATAAGTCAGACAGAGAAAGACAAATACTGTATGATCTCACTTATATGTAGAATCTAAAAATAAAATCCAAACTCATAGAAAAAGAGACCAGACTTGTGGTTACCAGAAGTAGGTGTAGGGGAAGGGGGAGTAGGAGGAAGGTGGTCAAAATGTACAAACTTCCAGTTACAAGATACGTCAGTACTAGGAAAGTAACATATATACAACCTGCTAACTATCTCTAACACTGCTATTTGATACATAGGAATGTCGTTAAGAGAGTAAATCATAACAGTTCTCATCACAAGGAGAAAAAATTTTTCCTTTATTCTTTTCTTCTTTCTTTTATTTTTATTTTACCTATGTGAGAAGATGGATGGTAGCTGAACCTATTGTGATAATTATTTCACAATATATGTAAATCAAACCATTATTCTGTACACCTTAAACTTATACAGTTATGTATGTCAATCATTTCTCAATAAAACTGGAACAAAAATGCATACCTTAGGGAGACTGAACTATTTTTTAAAATTTGCGTTTTATTAAATGTCTACTATGTGCCCAACCCTAAACCGGGTTCTTACATGTACAAACAGTTAATCCTGTAAACAAGCCTATGAAGTAGGTATCATTAGCCCCATTTTACAGACAATGAAACTGAGGCTCAGACAAGTTTAGTGACTTTACCAAGACCTGACCACAGGTAAGTGGGGAAGGAAAACAAAACATCAATTTCTCTAACTCCAAAGCCTGTGTTCTTAACAACTAAAATACTCTCATGGGAATGAAGAATCCTATGATAATGCCAGTAATTACTGCACTTTTTAGGTCCTCAAAGAGCTACTGGAAGATCCTTCAACATTACTTGACAAAACATCCCAGCGGACACTGTCCTTAGCGGAATGACTGACCAAATCTTCCTTCTGACTTTCTCGAGACATTTATCCCATTTCACAGCCTCAATTCTAAGGAAATAGAATGGAGCCTCGCCCTCATAGACTAGGGACCCCTGGCCTGTTTATGAGTTCTCCATGTTAGGTTTTCCTGAGGCCCACGCACCTCAACCCAATTGTCTAATTTCCTTCTATTCCAGGGCTGATCACCCCACACTCCAAGGGCAGATTGGGCACGCCTGTCACGCCAAGATTCAGAAGCTGGATGTACGCAGCCCAGCCTTTCAGAACAGGGCATTGATTACTCCAGCTCACGAAGTAGAAGCAAGATATTGGCTGAACCATTGGTGGCCTCATCGTATGTTCACAAACAAGTACTCCATAGTTCCACTCTCCAATCCATTATCTCATTGTATTTTTAAAATAGCATTTCATTAAGTGAAATTATAGAATATCACACAATATATAATAGCTACTAAAGTTGACTTATTTACTTATGCTATTGTCTGTCTCCCCGTCTAAAATGAAAACTCCATGAGAGTGGGGACTTAGTCACCGCTGTGTCTACAGCACCTGCAACAGTGCCTGGCATTTATCAGACACTCAACAAATATCTGAAGAATGGGACACAAATTAATATTGTATGATAATAACGATGATCATTAGCACTTCATATGCCGAGCAACATTCTAAGTCCTTAATGTTCACTGGTCCATCGAATCCTCATAAAAACCCTAGTTTACAGATGAAGAAATTGAGACATCGGGAGAGTAAGTGATTTGTCCGAGGTCACAACTGGTAAAGCCAGGATTTGAACCCTGACAATCTTGATCGAAAGTCCCTATAATAACCACTAGGTTAAATGCTCTCTTTAGTCCCTACCTTTTAAGAGGTGAGTAATACACAATGGGAAACAGGATATGGGCTTTGGAATCAAACAGACTAGCCTTGGAATTCCAAGTCTGACATTTCCTAGGCATGTGACCTCGTGCAAGTTATGTAAGCTCCATGGTGCTTTCTCTTCAAAATGGGAGTAAAGATTCCTGCTTCCTAGAGTTGTGAAGTTTAATGAGATAACCTAAGTAAAATTCTTTTTGCAAAGCCTGACACGTGCCCTATAAAGGGTCGCTATTATTGTAACTGTGTGGTACAGAGAGCAAATGACAAAAAGGAGACTAGAAGAAAGAATTACTGAAGAATTACAGGTGAGTCATGGTGATCAGGAAAATTTTCACGTAAGTACGTGTAGAAATACTCAAGATTTTCAACGCAAAGTTACAGAACTGTGGTTGGTGAGCAACAGGAGTGTCAAAGCCAATCTCCGTGACAAGAGGACTTTGGGTCCAACACCCCTCTTAAGGCTGGAGGTTAGCAGGGCACCTGAGAGGAAACCATTATGGACAACTTCACCGATATCCAACTACATCATTCAGTTAATAATTAATGACTGAGCACTTATTAGGAGCCAGGCACAGATATAAACCCCATCCTGATTGTTGAGGTGAGGGTGAAACATAGACAAATCTACACTTTGCTATGCAGTACGGAAGACCAGTGATGGAAGGAGGCTGGCAGTGCTGACAGAGGAGGCGCTAACACCCAGCGTGAGACGGAAGCTTTCCTGGATGAGATGGGCTGCTTCTTGTCTCATGGTGAAGAAAAGCGGAAGGATGTTTTGAGACCAACAGATCTCTGTGAGCATAGGTACAGAACAGTATGGTGCAGTTCCCCAGTGGAAGATAAACGGAAGTCAGAAAGCTGCAGGTGGGAGGCCAGAAAGGAGGGCAGAAGCCAGGCCACAGAGGGTCTCCTGGGCCTGGTGAAGGTGGCTGGGCTTGGTCCTGAGCCATACATCAATTAAACAGCCATCTCTGAAATGGCATCTCAACTGTGTGCCTGTAGCAAATACACCGGTTCCCATGAAATACAAACAAAACAGCACTGAGAGAAAGAATACATTCGTTTTTTAGGCTAACGGCTGGATTTTCTTTGGGGCTCTATTTCTTCCTGAATAGATCATGGACATTTTTAGCACTAGTGTAGTTTATCACCACCTCATGATATTGTTACCCTTTTGTACTCTAAAGTCGTTTTAAACTCAACTCTGTTCAGCAAATGTTATTCTCCCTTCCCCAGCACAGTACCCTGAACAACTTGGTAAATATTTGCTGAATTGGGCTGGATTCATTGAGCAACCACTAAGTAAGGTAGTAACACTGTGCCAACAGCAAAGGCTGGGGCCCAGGGGTAAGAGGAGATAAAAAGATGAGTATCACAGCACCTTCACTTCAATAAACTTGAACTTCTAATGATACAAATGAGACACGCATGACAATCATATACATACCCCAGGGTAGACAGCAGAGTTTTGCATTTGTTCAGTAGTGGCCTCTGCAGGGGTTGGGAATCTGAATCCCACTCTCACACCAGACATTCAACTCCTTAACGGCAGGGGCCTATGTCTCCTTTACTACTAAATCGTCAGAGACCACTAAATACTAAGGGCTCAGTAAGTGTTCATCAAATGGATCTATTTAATCCTCACACCAATACTGGAAGGTATAAATCATTTTACAAATGTGGAAATTGAGGCTCAGAGAGCACATGACTTGTTTGCAGTTATAAGGTTAGTAAGTGGTACAGTAAAAATAACAATAATAATGACAGCAATAATAAGTATTACTTTTTAATCTAAGCAAGCCTACCCTCCATTTATCATTCTCAAAATGTCTCTGCCACAGGATTTTCTTCTCATACCAAGATGGAAATGGTCTCTCACCCTGAATGAAACGTGAAGTTGACAATTTGAGTTCTTGAGCTCTGGTTGGCTTTTCCCTGCTGCCAGTTTTAGTTTTTCCAAAGACATTGAATAGCTTTAGGATGGACAGATCCGCAGCATTGCAGGTAAAGACATTCTTTAGCACAAAGGTTCCCTGATACTCTCCCGCTTCTTCCCCAATCCCCAGGTGGGAATTAACCCACTTTCAATTTAATTCAATAAATCTTTATTGAATACCTACTATGTGTCAGGCACTCTCCTCAGTACTTCCAAAATGAAATACACAGCAGGAAAGTCTTTGCACCTGTCCCCTTGCGATTAAATCATATCTTACCCACTTTCATGAATAGTAAAACCTAAAGGGCAACTAGTAAACTATTTAGGGCAGAGACCAACTGAACCACTTATTTTTGTTAAGGAGTACAATGCTAACACATAGCAGGCATTTTAATATATTTTCATGGAACTGAATAAATCTTTTAAAATTTGCTCTGGATTTAGACAGAACTGAGTTCAAATTAAACCTTGGCCCAGTCAGTTACTGGCTGTGTAACCTAGATTTACCTTTAAAAACTTCAATTAGATCATCCACAAAATAGGAAAATTAAGATTGTTCTAAGCATTAAAAAGGATGGTGTATATAAGTCAAAGTGCCTGACTCATAGTTAGAGGTCAAGAAATAAAAGCTAATTTCGTCATTTCTAGTCTCCCTTTTAGGTCACCTCCACTACTTATTGTTGTCATTATTATTATTATTATTTTGTAGGTTCAACTAGGTAGCAGGACCAAGAAATGAGGTTTGCTAGTTAATAAATATTTTGGTTAAGAGGGAGCCCCAACATATACTTCACAGATAACAACTTTCAAAGATTTAGGATACAATGTTCCACATTAAATCTAAAATAACCAGAACTCATCCTTTCTTTAATAATTTGGAAGACACTAGAGAGCTTGCATTGCACAGCTCTGAAGAAAGTTGACTTTTTCTTCCATTTGGATAACACAGAGTTCACTATTATCTACAGTAGTGTTTTCAAACTTTACTGACCATGATCCAACAAAGCAAAAGAAAAAAAAGAGTAGGAAACATATTGAACACAGCAACTTCATTCACAAATTTGAACATAAGTAACTGAAACAAAAGTTTCATGATATAATACTCACCCTTACCAAGTACCAGCCACGAATACTTTCTTTCTATTTCAGTCCATTCTAGCATTCTGTTGTTTTAATTTTTTCAAATTCTGATCAAGACCCAGTAAAATAATTGTAAGTAAGACTAAAACCTAGTAATTTACTAATATTGTTACTGCCCTGTTAGAATGTACCAAGGATGTGGTTTAACTGATCCTCCCATCAAGTAACGAAGTTGTATTCATTCTATTTTATCTATTAAGAAACCGAAACTAAGCAAGGTTAGGTGACTTGAACTAAATAGACCCCCACAAGTTGATGACAGACCCAAGACTCACAAGTATTCTAACTGTACTTCAGGATCTTAAAAAAAATTACGACAATTCAATAAACATTTATTAAGTACCTACTATGTGCCCAGTATTGAAATAAGAGAACATTTGACTTGATGTGTGCCCTCCGGGGCTCACAGACTTCCGGGGAAAACAAGGATGCCTTGGGACATGCACTTGGAAGTCTAAATGGGTACTTTTCTATTCTGGAGGAAGTAAGCTTATTCCCAAAACCCCACGGTCCTCTCTCTGGTCACACATTATCCCCCAAAATAAGCACGGGTACCTGTTGGTGAGAGAATGCACCAGACTCCTCTCATGGCACATTTCTTTACAATCTCAAAGAAAGTCAAGTTTTCCTCCTGATGCTTTCCAACACTGTAACCCTAAGAGCAATCCTCCATGTGACGTCACCGATGAGCGTCATCATCACAACATCACACTCTGATCAGAAGAATGCTTTAATGTCGGTGCGCTGAACATAACCAATATGTAATTTAGAAGCATCTTTAGGGTGACTTCAATTTTTGAGAAATCATGATTTAACAAAGACAGGTCTTGACCCTGGCAAAACACTCAGGAAACTACAGTCTTCTGATCTAAGACATTCCACATAGCTATCAATTCAAATAAAATCAAAACAATGTCAATACACCCTACGCTTCCTAAACCATAACTTTGCCTGTCTCTCTAGTTTTATCTTTACATATCCTAAGCTGCATTTACAACAGACTATCATTCCTTAAGCAAGTTCTTATTTCCGTGCCTTTACTCATACTCTTCCCTCCTCATGGAATGCCCCTTTATTCTCATTTTTCTGCATACCCATCGTTCCTGGCTCCATTCAAATAGCATTTCTTCCATGAAGCTTTGTTTCCTTCCCCCAACAAGAATGAATGTCTCCCTCTGCTGTACACTGTACCTCCTCTGCCAAGACACATTTTGCGTTCTGCCTGTCATTGTCTTTACCTACTCTATTAGAATATATTTTAAATACTGCCACATTCCAGGATGCACCTACAGTATAGTTTATATGCAATAGACATGCAGATGTATTTGCTGATACCACATTGAAAACCTTGATCTAGAAAAGGAATTGCTTTTGTTCTCCTAGAAAAGTAAACCTTGGCCAAACTGGATGTATTCCCAAACACTCTGGAGCTAGGGCTTCTGATACTGCTAAACTCGTAACCGAAAGCAGGTGGCTGAGCTTTATTTTCTATAAAAAGGAATTAACAGTACCTGCCCTAACTACGTTAAAGAGACCAAACTGGGCAAAATTATACAATGTTAAGTGAGTACGAGAAATAATCTCCATGGTCATTGTTCCATTACAAGCAGAATTGTGCAGGAAACAGCTGAAGTTCTAAAAATACCACCTTGTTCCTCTGTTCTTTGAAAATTCAGACAACCTGATAGTTTAGGAAAAGCACAGTTAAGACTATACCAACTGCAAGCCCATGTCTCCAAAATTCACTAACTAGAGACCCGTTTGAGAGTTTTTACTAAAACTCTTTTAAGCTAAAAGGCTTTCCCCCTTCTTGCAGATAACCTTAAGCCAGAGGTATAACGTAGGAAGGAACTGAGATTCAAGTAGTCTCTTAAATATGGATGAATTTTTAATTTTTTAATAATACAAACACTTATCTAACAAGAAGATACTACGAATATCCACCTGCCCACTCCTGCCCATTTCACCTGCTCAAATCCCTCACCCAATCATCTCTTTTTGGTTCTTTGTTAATAAGTGTGAAATTTTTCTAGGCTAGACTATGTAGAAACGTCTTCTCTGCTGCCTTTTCTCCAAATTCAAGCCCTTTTCTTCCTTAGATATATTTCTGCCCATAAAAAACACACTGTGAAAATCAACCACAATTTGTTCAGAGAGCCTGTGCACAACACACAGGCTTCTTACAATATCCTTAGAACTTTGGTGAAGCCTTGAAATAGATACACATGGAAAGAGAAAAGTTCTAGTGTCTGTTTCGCAGGAAAAATGTTTGTTATAAAAGCATGGGGCCTGCAAAATGGCACTTGGGGTATCAGATCAATTTAGAGCCCCTTCACTTAATTTTAAGGCTAAAATTAAAGGAAAGAAAATGACTCCCCTTTACATCCTTTCCATGATCATATGAAGTGAAATTCAAAATCCATGACATTAAAACAGTGTTTCTTATTCTATTATTTCTTCACCCTCACTGGTGACAACAGGTCCCAATTTAAAACAATTGGGGAGCTTATTTAATGTACCCATTTATTCACCCCTTTCAGAGCCTTGGGGAAAAGGTACAAAGTGAGGCTTGGCCTGACCCCAGTCCTGACATCAGCACTACCCCTTCCCAAGTGTGTGTGATCAACAGCTGCATCGAAGTCTTCGCGGTGACCTGCCTCCTTTCTCTTTTATTCCTTCAGATAGGGTAAGGCACACATCTCCCACACCTTTTCAGTCAATTCGATCATTTTAGACCTGTTTGCACTGCCAAAGCCATCTATCATGCTGCCTGCCTCACCAAGCAGGAGAAGGAAAACTGATGGCAAGTTAGAAAAATCCCAGTTAGCCACTTTTTGACTCAACCTCTTTACCACTCCTAGAGAAACAGAACTTTAAAATTCAGCCTACCTGGGAACCAAGACGGAAAGAGAAAAAAAAAGTTGATGTGGTGAAGAGGAAAAAATTAGCTCCAAAGTAAGTTGGTTTCTGGGCCAAAGTAAAATAACTCACAGACATTTATCTATCTATCTATCTATCTATCTATCTATCTATCTATCTATCTATCTATCTAGAGATATAGATACATAGTGTTTACATGGTGGAAAGTTTATGAACTTAATTGTCTGACCTCGTGGTGTGTGTGTGTATGTTTTGTGTGCAGCAAAAGATGAGACCATATCAATTCACCTTAACCCCTTTTTATTTTCTTTCTGGTTGACTTCTGAATTTCCTAACAAACTCTTTCATGAAACTGAAAAAAACAGCACTGACTAAAATTAATTTTATGTCCACCATTTTTCTCTTTTAATGACCAAATCCCAAGCTAATTGTAATTCTGAAGGAGATCATGGACGTACCTTATAAAACCCTAGGAAAATGCAGAAAACTCAGTCACAAAATTCCAGAGAACTGTTGAAAAGGCACTGTGTGTCTCTCACACACACACACACACACACACACACACACACACACACACACCGCTGCATGAGTTCTGGGGAGACAAAGGAGACTCTGGGGGAGCATGCAGTGTCACTTCTCCCCAGGACATCCGGCATGGGCAGAAAGACAGACTGAAAGAGACCTACTTTCCTCTAAGCACCTTTAATTTGCAGGTCGGGTGTATGACTGCTGCCTTCTGATACTGTTCCTCATCTGGTCCTCACAGAGACCGTGTGAGTCGGGCATTATCATCCTCATCTTAAAGATAAGAAAACTGAGGCCCAGAAAGCTGAAGGACCTCATCCAAGATCACCTAATGACTACTTGGAAAAGTCAGGATTCGAACCCAAGTCCACCTGACTTCAAAGTCCTTTGCACCTCCTGGCTTCTTAAGACAAAGAGCAGTCTTTCCGGAGGGTGGCCTGTACGCACACACTACGAAGGTTCTCCGAGGCCGGCAGCAGACTCGGGGCTCGGTAGCCTCTTCGCTGGCTCTGCCAACAAAGACAAAGGAATTGTGGTATCTAGTAGAAACAAATCTAATTTTTCTACACGTGTACAAGTCGATGTGATATGTTCTTAGCCCCATCTGCACACAGGCCCTCTGGGTCCTAATCACAATAACCAGGTTGTTTTCAGGATTAGAACCTTTTCCATTACAGAGGCGATTAAAATATAATCAAGCTAGAAAGTTATCCTCCCCCAAAGCCACCTAAAACAGAGAAACTCCAAAATAAAACCAATTTACATATTTTAGTCCAAATTAAAAAGTAAAAGCTAAGGATTCCCTTTTAATATCCTGAATAATAAATGCACATTTATGTAAAGCTTCCTTTGGGGAACGGTTACTATGAGGACAATTTTCCCAATATTATTCATAAATATCACTTTTGTTTTGGTGTTACAGTAAGAATCTGGGTACTGTCTGTACCCAGTGCATCAACAGAGATAATTAATATTGAAGACATGTACAATATCCAGAATTTTCGATGTGTAGTTGGCTACATTACAAAAAATAACATAAGAAAGGATGAGTCAAATCTAGTCAAAATCACAAATTGCAGGGACTTAGTCCTTTACTCAATTTTAAGCGAGCACTTTCCTAATGAAAGTTTCATTAGTAAAGATCACAAGTTCTGAGGCTTTCCACTACAGCCTTTTAAATAGCACTTAGAGCTAAAGTTTATCATTAAAGCTGTATTTACTACTACTATATGTTCAAAGGGGTCACTAGAAAAAAAAATGTTCAACTCAGCCTGCTATTTTTCATGTACAGATTAGAAAGCAAAACTCTAAAGGGTTTAGACTGGCAGTTTAGGAAAACGCAGACTGCTTGAGAAGCCATTATTGGTTACATCCCAGGGCACACAGGGGGTCATGGTTGTCTATCTATGATTCCCTGTACACCCTGAGACACACACACACACACACACACACACACACACACACACAGAATGCAGTATCTAAGTGTGCATGACAAAGTAACTATGATTTCTGCTCCACTAACAAACTTAGAGTTTGTACAGGGGTATGCCAAGAGGGTCACTATTTTCTCAGGTCTTCCTGGGAGGCTGACCCAGGAAAAGGTATTCAGAAAATAATTTCTGTCAGAAGCAAGGTCTTGCTATTTCTGTGAAATTAACAGGTTCTAGCCAAACTCCACAACCAACTGACGGAAAGACGAGTTCCCTCCAACTGTCCAAACTTTACTTTTTCTTGAGAATGAATGTCTTGATACATGGAACTATTATAAACAAAAATGTCTAGAAGATCTTTTACCTCTATCTTTTGGAGCCATGCCTTGGCTTTTACAAATACGAAAGGAAAAACAGTTATGTATTAAATGCTCCAACAGATCTTTTCTTATAATTTGACGCAAACCTCTTTGTGTAACGTCCAACCATAAAATCACTGACCCCAACTTTATCCCCAATCACAGGGACTTAGTCTCTAATTATGTCTTTTGATCAGTGTCAAAAGAAAAAGAAATGGTAACCTCGAATTCCACATTCCAAAAAAACCCATATAATAAATCCTCAACAAACACATCTTCATCTAACAAAAGTGATAGCTTGCCTCTATTATGAACACAGTTGTCAAAACAACTTCAAGGGCTAGTTGTTACAGGAGAGTAGACAAACAGAAGGTAACTGATTCATAGAACGATCAAGAGCGAATTCAATGCCACAAAATGCAACGAGAGAGAAAATCTCCAAACTGTGGTGTGTTTTTCAGAATTCAACATCTGGGCTGGAATTGTTTCTCTGCTTCCCCATATCCTGAAAAAAGAACTAAACTTCTTATTGAAAAAGTGTTTACAAATTGCATTTTTAAAGCTTTAAAATGAATAGTTTAAAAATTAAACTCAAGTTTAAATGCCATTTTAAAACAAAGAATCCAAGGGAAGTTATTTCCAATGAAAGACCTATGACTTGTAATTCTTTTCCATTTAAAAAAAAATCACATATGCTAGTTTCCCATTTCACTTTTATGGTTAAACATAAGGCTTCCCCCAAACAACAACAACAAAAAACAAAAAACGCAAGCACAACAATTACACTGACCTTATTTCTTCAACATTGGCACTGCTTCTTCAACCAAAATTTATTTAAGGATTCCATTATGGCATTCAGCATTTCTTGATCTTTGTCGAGGTGGGATCCGTATTAAGGGGGAAAATATCTCTGGAGTTAGATATAATAAGGACCTGAATAATGATCTTCCCCAAAGCAAAAAATAGTCAATTCTAAAATGATCCAGTAAAAGGCAAAATCTCGGGGGTGGAGGGAGGGCAAGGGAAGAAGCGAAAGAGAGAGACAGTGAAATAGAGAGAAAGCCGCCTGCCTGTTAGGAGCACTGACACTGCATGAGTTATTTCTGAATGAGTGAATGTACAGGGAACAGCATAAATATCACCATTAAGCAGAGTGGATGTGAACATCCAAAGCAAGCTAGTCGGCTGACTGTTTTCTTATTTTGTGTTCTTTTGTAACAATTCCATTTCCAAAGTGCTTGATTTGTAACACTGATGCTCCAAAGCTATTGTGAGCACACTGCCTGAATACTTAATGAGGTAAACAACAAACAAAATGGCTCATCTTTGGTGCCCCCAGCTAGCATCCCAAACTGGATATAATTAAAGGTGTGAACAAGCAAGCAAGGAAGTAATGAACCTGCAAAGTCAAGGTTCTGAGAAATTATCAGGCATCCCGCACTGCACCAGTTCAAATTTATCACTCATTATCTCTTAACCGGCAAGGTACAGATACACATGTTGGTACCCTTCTCCACTCTTGTCCCCCAGCCTTTTTTCCCCTTTCCATTTCTAGATGGCTAATTTATGACAATTACTGCTTGTGATAACTCCCGCCCACAGATCACCTTTCTTTTTACCCTTAAAAAACTGCTGACCTATAAAAGCCCTCGACCCTTAAAATACGCTGAGATTTAAAAATACAAGGATGTTCCTAAAATACACACACACACACACACACACACACACACACACACTCACACATTCACACAAAGCATGAGATGCTAACATAGCTACCCTATGTCCACCTTGTTTTTACCAATGGTTAAAGATTAGGTTCAAATAGCCCTAGAGCAAAAAACAATTCTCCTTAATATACGCATACATTTTAATTTGAATCCAACCTCTTGATTGAAAGGGCAGCTTCTAGCTCACAAATATAATTATGGATTTGCACATTTATAGTTCTCAAGTGGTAACTAAAGAAAGGTGTTTGGTTACTAATGGAAGTCTGCAGGGCCTGGATATATCTTTTTGATGTAGTTTTGCATTTTTCTAATAAGAGAACTCAGGGGTTGTGAGGAGAAGTCACATTTTATGGCAAGCCAATCCAGTTAGGTTTTCTTTCCATTTTTAGATACACATATACTTGCAAGTATGTATATACACATTTGGTAATACCAAATAAGGAAAGCCTAAGACAGGTGCAGGATTCTAGAAACACACATGCTTACTTTGGTACACACGTACAGTCTTCCTCTCTTACATACACATATTCTCCACATACCCCTCAAATGGATGGGAGACTGGACAGCGGGCAATAAACGGTTGTCCCCTTTCAAAAGGGAATCGGCCAATTCTGTTCGACATGGCCCATTGACTGGAAAATAGTAAGATAAAAGCTTGAGAATGTTTATGTCCCTTCATACCCCCCAAAATTCCCAATGACATTGGGAAAAAATACTGCATTGCAGCATTTGCCAGCGCACACTCATATGTCTAGCATCCGCTGGCCAGCTCACCAACAAATGTACATACTAAGTGTCCAGGCATATAAATTAAATGCTTGGTGGCCACAGATCATTGGAACTGATGAAGAAATTTGTCAAGGCCAAAGTACTTCTGTCCACGCACAATGACCACTATTAAGACCGCCATTTCTTACTCGCGGTACATACAGATAATTTGTTTCTTTTATTTTTTAATTAAAATAAGGCATTAAGACGCCAAGGGCTAATTGAAGCAGCATATCTCCTGATGGAAGAAATAGCATTTGGTCTACACATAGGAAGAGAATCCACCCACAATAAGGAAATAAGTGCAAAGGGAAGAAATCAAAGAAAAGGACTTGCTCTGAGGAAACCCTTTCATTGTTCATGGTAACTCTTATTTGGGAAAAACACCTTGATTCACCCACAAATTCTTTTAGAGCTATTGGACACACACACACACACACACACAAACACACACACACAGAAAGCAACATTCACGCAATGATTTCTAGATTTGAAATTGCAAACAGATTATGGCCAATAGAAATGCTAAGTTTAAAATATCTTAAGTCAAACATGTCCCAAGCCCTATTTTAAGACTGAGTTTAGAACCAAAATGCAAACGCGTATCTCATTTTCTTTCACTTTCTTAAAAAAAAACAAAAATTCTATTGTTATTACCTCATAACAATCCGGGTTTCCACTCATAACAAAATCCTTAAATAATCAAAGGACGCAGGAAAGGTTATAGGGAGAGAAAAAAGTTTTAAGGCTTTGGAAAACTATCAGACAGAAGCCAGCTCATCTATATTTGGTCAGAAGGATGACTTGAATGAATGGCAGTTAAGAATGAATGGACTGAGATCATAAATGAATGATTAAGTTGCTTGTTAGGTGTTTTTTATTATTAAAATTGTCTTGGAAATCAATAATTCTCAAAGGAATTTTTCAGCTATTTCCGCACTTCTGTTCACTTGACTTTCAAAATTTAAATATTAAATGAATTAGCCATCATATTACAATGAGATATATGGACATCCTGATCATTAAAACTGCGACAAACGAGGTGTGTTTTACAGAAATATTTCCGATCAGATTTTCCTTTCTTATTAAATGCACACTCAGCTTTGTGTTCCCATACAGGCACACCTCCACATGCAGGTTGTAGGCATTAATATTTTTAAGACAAAGAAGCGAGAAAGGTCAGCAGTAGAAGCACGTGTTTTTTTTTACAACCCACGCTAAGCTGCCAGTTCCTATAGAAATTCTTCTCCCCTAACTAAAAAATGCTGGAAATTCTCAGAAAAAAAAACAATCTATATTAGATAATATAGATAGATAGATAATAAAAAGCTATTCTATTTTTAATAGCGATATATGCATTTACACACTCAAGATATGAGAGCAAGATTCAAGTGTATGACAAAAAATATCACTTTATTTATTTTCACTTCAAGAGTCAAAACAAATTATTTAAACTCCCCCCCCCCCCCCGAAGAAGACAAAACAAAAAGCATCTTCAAGAAAAAGAAGAATTGGGGGGGTGGCAGTGGTGGTGTGGAGATTTGCAAAGGAGAGAGTAAAAATTAAGAGTACTTTCAATAAAGCCAATTATATCTCCTAACCTTTTAACATATTTTAGTATTTTTTAATCTCTCATTTTTGGGTTGAGAATTAGCTGCCTCATCATGTATCAAATTTGTCTCTTAGGAAGAAACCGTAACAGATCATCTTTGGGTTGTTTTTACGGTTCCCTCCTATTCATCTAAATACTATACCTTTCAGTTCTTCTGGTACCCACCATCACGAGAAAAAGAGACTACTAGTAAAGCAGACTTAGAGAAAAAGCGAGAAATGTCTGTCACCCAGTGCATGCATGGGTTCCAGACGCTTAGAGATACTGAAAAAACAAAAAACAAAATCAGCTTTTCACTCAGTTTATTCCAAGACTAGAACAAGGACCAAACACCAAATGCAAGGCAGTGGTTTGCAAGGGTGCAGCCTCATGGATCCTGTGGCTAGAGATTCAGAGAGGGAGGCAAAGCCAAAGGCTAGAATACAGTTTTTCATTTATTATTTTTAAAAGTAGTTTCTACTCAGAATATAAAACAAGAGATACAATGAAGTCCCTGGAACGGTAGTACTATCAACATCTGATTTAGTCAAAATACCAATTATCACCTACCATAAAATCATTGCTTAGGGTAAATCTATTCTACCTATATTTCTCTTATGGATGGATATTTGCTGGAAATTTCTAAGAAATCATTTGCAGAACCTATCAGCTGTGGGAGTTCACTATTATGCTTCCGTCAACTTCATTCAATATAATTTACATTTTTTTCAAATGGCCTCGTAGGATTCCTTGCTATTTTTCACACGTACAATTTCACAGCAGGGAAAAAAGGAAGGGGGGGGAGGGAGGGTGGGGGATATTCTCTCTCTGTTTTATAAACCAAAAAATAAAAAAAAAATAAAAAAAGAATAAGAAAAAAAAGAGGGGAGACAGAGCAGATGCTTAAAAATAGATTTCTAAAAATCACTGTAAAGCAGAGTTAGAAATGTAATTAACACCTATTTATAAAGAATAATTAAAGTTGGGCTGACCACAAAGAACAGCAAAGATAATCAAGGTCTTGTCCCCCCCCACCCCTCCTTTTTTTACACTGTTTGCAGTGTGTTCTCATGATAGCCACCTGCTCCCTACTCGGCTTTTCCTCTGTTCGTTTCCCCGGCAACCTTTCATTGGGTTTTCCTCCCAGCTATCGCTTTCAGTTGGGCTGCTCGGTCTAATCTTATTTGTTTTACACCCATCAAAACAAGCAGCCAGACAAAGGCAATCCTCTAAGAATGGGAAAAAGACCACAGCTTTGTTATAACATCTATGCAGAGCGAAAAGTCCTCCCCAGCCTTTTCTAGTGAAAAATAAGTGAGATGGATATGAATTTACAGCCTCCCCCCATACCCAGCTTTGAAAGCCTGTGAAAGCTATTGCTGGTGAAAATTAAAAGTCAGAGTGGGCACTCGTGGCATCTGATCTTGCCATTTTGTGCCATAGCTTCAGGGTCAACATCAGGCGACAGGAGCGGCACTCAAGGAGTTTCCCTGCTTCTTCTTTTTTTTTTTTTTCAGAAAAAGATGCTAAAAATAGATTTACTACTTTGGCAGAAAGGTTTTCCACTTCCCCTTCTACATCCCAAACTCCTGTTTCCCAATTGCATCTGCTGGTAGTGAACCTCACCTCCTCCACCCCTCATTCCCAGCCTTCCCCATCACTCCTACCTAGGAAGAGACTGAAAAAGAAATGTGCCTTTAACTTTAACAGTCGTGTAATTCCGTTGAAAGCTCACAGAGGCGGTGGACCCGCCAGCCAACAGCGACGGTGACATTGTGATTGTCAAAAAAGACACCAACCTTGCTTGGCTAAAATATATGTTCCATGGAAGAGGCAGTGTGTGTGCCTGTGTGCATGCAGGGTCATTACCCTGGGAGACGGATTCTAGTTTTCGGAAGAGAAATACTAATAAACACACACGCACACACACACAAACGATCTGCACAGTGGTTTACGATGCACAGTCCACCATCCTTACACACACACACACACACACACACACACACACACACACACACACAATCGGCTGGAATCTCCAAGCTGCCTTCCTCCTTTCACTTACCATCTTCAAGCCATTCCACTCCATCTGTGATCAGAAGAAGATGGACCCTCACACAGTGTGTCAAAAGCGGAAAGGAACGTTATGTAAAAGCTGACATTCCTTCTTACAGAGCTGCTGCCCAGAGAAGGAAGCAACAACTCAACACGCCAGGCACCGCTACACACACAAGCCGCCTCCTCTTTTTTATGAGGTCATGACAGGAAACTCTTTGAAATACAAGATGCAGCATTTACTGAAGCCCAAATAAATCACTCTCTTTGCCGTTTTGACTGCGCAGTCCCCCGAAACACAACTGCCCATCTCAACGTTCAGTATCCAGGAGCTGCCTCTCAAGGTTCAAATTTCCAGCACGGAAATGGAGAGATTCCTAACCCCGCTGCATCCACCTCCTGCCCCACAAAACCCAGGCACGTAGACAAACCCCCTCTCCCTCACAAAAAGAAATCCCTTCTTTTGCCATTATGGTCTCATGTAATACAGTCCCTTATAACAAACCAGCAATTATTTCAGCCCCCTTTCCCCCCCACCATCCCTGCCTTTATGTTGAAGGGAAAATTGACAATGACCTGATAAAAATGGCAATCTATTTCCCCACTGCTTTTCAATAAAAGGACCTACCCGCACTCTCTACACAAAAGAGACAGTAAATGTAGGAATCAAACAGCAGCAGAGAACTAAACTCTTGTGCAAGCATAAGACTGGTCAAGGTGTAGATGCTTTTCTTCCCTCCAGCAACACAAACAACAGATTATAAATCTAGTCATACCTACCATAACCATTCTTATTGGCAAATATTGGGTCTCGCAGAGCTTCGACTCTTCTCTTAAAATTTGCAAGGTTTCGGAATATATATTTTTAAATGAGTACTATTGTTATATATTTTTAAAGATCCACAAAACACAGTGTGGATGGTTGTAAAGCAAATCAATTATTTTGGGGGGATGAGGGGGAGAGAAAGAAAAAAAAGAAAAGGAGCACTGAGCTGAAACCCCCGATTCTAGGATGTAGATAAGAACAACTGAACAGAGCCTTGCTGAAATTGGCTCGAAGCTTCCCCTTTTTACATCCATTTATGGGACCATCTGTCAGCCAAAGCCAGGATCTGATTGGCTGGGGAAACGAAGGGAGGCGTTGCAACATCAGGTGCTATTTAAATTAGCTACTGCCAGATTGACGATGTTAATGATTTGGTGACCTCTACAACAACAGAGACCAGATTTCTGAACTGCTTCTTGTGTCTGGTAATTAAGGCCAGGCTGAAGCAACAACAGCCATACTTGTATTTTTACCTTTTCCCTCCTCCCAGCTCAAAAGTACTATAACAACTGCAGGTCACTGGTGGCTTGCAAATCTTAACAGTGGGAGTGTCCTCCGTTTTCCCTGTCCAGAGGGCTGCACCACCCCACCCCTCTGACAGAGGGCTTTACTCATCTAGAATATTTTCAACCACCTCATCTTTCTGGACGGTTGCTTTCTAGCGAAATGCATATTTAATGATCTGCCTCTAGGCTTAAAGATACAACAAAAGCACTTTAATGTGCTAATACATCCACATTTTAACTTTATTATTTCCCAATATTGCTGATTTTTAGTAAGTTATGCTCGTTCTGCAGCTAACATGGACACTGTCTCAAAAGAAAGCAAGTTTGAGATTGTGCTTGCTTCGGGAACTAGGTTCATACAAGTTTGCTTCAGAAAACTATTTCCTAATAAACAAAAAAGAAAAAAGCTGGTGGGGGGAGGAGGAGGGCAGCTGTCAGCCTCTACCTTTCTGTCGTCTATCTAAGCTTTTCAAAACAGAGAATGATGAATGATTTATTTAAATGAATTTATTTCTCAACTTGGATAGTGGCATGATCTGAATTTTTAAAAATCCACCAAAACACATTCTCTCTTTGCTTCCCCTATTGCTCTAGAGAAAAGTATAACATGCTTTTGACACAGCCTCATTTCATAACCAGTGCAGAGTGTTCATCTTGCTGAACTGAACACGTGATTTTGCTTCTGTCCTTCAAACGATGTCTTTCTTCTTTGGCCTCCTAAAAGACTTGCACAGAGACATTTAGCAAGTGTGTGGTGATGCATACAGTCTGTGTGTGCTATACATTTCATAACCTCTACTCTACCAAGTCTTTGATTATACAGTTTTTTGTTCTGGTTTTGGTTTTTTAAGTGGCTTACCTGAGGAGTTTGTGCTTTACTTCTATCCAAAAAGCTAACTTATCACTATTTATGTAATTCATAATTTAATCAATTTGTTCCTCAATAAATACACAGAGGTAACAAATATTACTAAAGACATAATTCAACATAATCTTTAATCTTTGGCTGGAGTTGACAGTGAGATGGGACTAAGCAAAGTAGAAATACAGGCCAAAAATCATGTTACACTCTGGGCTTCAAAATCCAAGAATAAATGGATCTGTGAAAAATTATTAGAAAAGAAAATAACTTTTGCATTTCTAAAAATTAAAACTATGCTCTACAAGCTACTATGTCATGGACACATACATACACATATGTATACACACTTTTTCAAATACAGATATACCACAAAACAATATGTGAGGTACACTATATGAACTATTAGATTTGAATATAAATAAACTCAGCTATTAGAAACGAAAACACAGGAAATACAAAAGTGGAAATATTATGACTATATAATTCCTTTAAGTGGAACAATACTAAATTAAGTAAACTTTTAAAATAATTTCTTTAGTAAATGTATAGAGTCCTGTGAGTCACAACAGTACTATAATATCTATTGAACTGTGTACTAAGGATGAATTCCCAGGTTAAGAGTGTTCAAGAGCTTAACATACGTACACAGGGCAGGTACAGGTGCCCAAAATCAACAACAGAAACTCTGAATGTGATTTCACCAACATCAAAATATTGCGAAAAGTAAACACGAACACAATCCTGACAAACACAAATAAAAACAGCTGGCTTGGATTTTCACTTTATATTTACTTTGTATTTCTCTGGAGGTTATAAAAGTCACAATTTTTAAAAATTCTTTTCTACTATCCATGCTAACCTAAGCACACTTGGTGAGCCATAAATTAACAGGTATACCAAAAGATACTCTGGCCACTTTTCCAAAATAGGAACTGCATATTACAGTATAAATAATTAGCTGGTTTTGCTAGGCTAAAAAAATCCATGTACTTTGTATATTGATCACTTCTCCCAAAACCTCCACTCTAAAGTCTTTCAACAGAATCCTCAGACAAATGCACAAATGTCCTCAGAGGCCTTTTCTCTAAAGACAAAGGCAGAATCCTATTGTTGGGAAAAGTCAACCTTATTATTGCATTTCCAATAGTACCATTCATCTTTCAGAGTGAGGGGCTGACCGCTACATCAGTGGTGTGACATTTGTAAAGCAACAGATTCTCTATATATTATCTCAAAAATCAGGCAGGCGAGTCTCCCAGTCATGCATGATTTTTTTTTTTTTTTTTTTTTTCCGCCACAATCCTCTACCACCACAGAAAGAAACTTGTCTCACTCAAGCAGCGAAGGCAACCTAAAAATGATATCCCAGAGCTATGGGGCTGCCAGTGCCGCTGTATCCCTCTTACCATAAATGAGCAGTTTCTTGACTCATTAATAACAATTTCCCTTAAAAGAAGTAATCTCATATCAGTCAGCCCCTTGCCACCATGCACACATCCCAAAGGTTGCAGATATCTCAGCATCAGTCGCCGGCAGCCAGCTTTCCCACACAGAGTCCAGATGGACTGTACCAGAAGCCAATTCAGCGTTAATAACTACCTACTCCACGCAGTGGAGAAGCCTTACAGGGCACAATGGGCTAGGAAACAGCAGCCGGCTGAAACTGCAAATAAAAAAGACAACCAAATTTTCCAAAAGCACCGAAAGGAAGGAACAGAAATGGAAGCGTGAATTGTATTTCCTTGACTTCCATGAGGAGAAAAAAAAAAAAAAAGGAATAGAAAAAAAGAGAATCCTTCATAAACACAGGGGGGAGAAATGAAGCGAAGGAAAAGAAAGGAGAAAAAAAAAACAAAAACAGATGCTGCCCAGAAAAAAGTGACAAAATATTACCTCATTATTTAACAAAGCAGCATTAAGCGTCCTGCTGATTTCAAACATCTTGCCACAGATTTTGTTTTAAGAGAAACAGATAGAATCCTTTGCAAAGCACTCCGTCTGCAAAGGGTTCTTCAATTTTCTTGCGCGCCACGGAACAGTCAATATATTATTTCCCTAGAGTTTGCACATTAAAACCTCTAGTCAGTGAGCTGAATTTTCCCCTTATCTCACACACAGTAGACTCCTGTTATATGTACTGCTCTCTTTGCAAGAGCAGCCTGCCCCAAACATGGCTGGTGTTTAAACTACTCTTTAAAGTAACAGTTCACTATATAACCACCAGGTGGGTAGAGTGCACAGATTCAAATGAACCATCTTAAAAGACTGATTTTTGTTCCCTCTTGGAATAGCTTTTGGGTATAGGATGTGACATGAGAAACGCCAGTATCCTAACAGGCATCTTGTCACGTCTCTCTCTGTATGTTGTCAAAATAAATAAATAAAATTTCTTCTCCTGACTTATAGGAACAAAACAACAAAACAAAACACCATCATCAATTCTATAATAATAAGAACTGTGCAGAATGAAACACAAACAAGCTTTGTTTCATTCAGCAAAGGATGAACAAGGGAAAAATCCAACCAACACAGAGCAAGGGGGGAAACCAAAAACTCCACAGGAATATTTTCCTTTAGCAAAAACAGAGAAATATTGACTCGTGTGATAAAAACTCAATTCAAAAATATGCATATGGACGAAGCACATACAAAATGGAGGCAAGAGTGTAACTTTTTTTCTGAGCAAAACATTAAGTTTATTTGATATGGTCTTTCATGATAGGAAATAACCAAACGCTTAAGAGTAAAGACACAGAAAAACAAATACAAAAACAAATCTTAAGCATCTCTTTTAAAAACACAATTATACAAATAGTTATAAACAACCAGAAGAGTAAACTAATCACATATTTCTCCCCAATGCTGTTCTTTTCCCCCCATTGCTGATCTGCTTTGAAATGGAACGTTTCTTTCGTATACTATTTTGGATGTATAGCTAACTTGGTGTCTCCTTTGTATTATTCTATTCCAATTAATCTGCTCTTCTGCCAGGAATAAATAGAAGGTCCCAAGCTAGAAGCCCTAAGTGATGGACGGGGATGCTAAAAGATTAAGAACCACCTGAACAAAAATAAATCTCATCACTTATTTTGTTACAAGGCCTGATTTTTAAGGAGAATTTTATTACTTACAGAGCATGCAAGCACCATTCTACGTTTCCTCGTATCTAAAAGAGAAACCAATGCATACAGATACCTGGGATTTTGCTTTCTTGGCTGGACAAAATTAAAGCCCTGGAATTTCCACATCCTCTTGCAAACACGGATGTTGAGACTAGTATTTTTCCAGCCTATCCAAGCAACATTTAGCCACACACAACAGTGACTGTCTCCTTCATCTTTAAGTCAAGGCTGAATCACTTAATACCATTTAACCTCCTCGCATATATTAAGTTTCAAGTGACAATTTTTAACTGGGGAGTGAGAAGGAGGAGTTGCTCACATCAAATTCTGGTTGTATGCAATAAGCTAATTTGTACACTCACCATATGTCTTAAACACTAATTAAAAAATGTCACTTTTTTCAAACATTAAAATGTAATCAGCCTAGTAAATAAAATATTCTCAAGTTTTCTTGCCTTGGTGATAATTTAAAGAGTGTTTATCTCAAGGTAACCTCTCTGTTTTGATTACCAAGGAAGGTTTTTGATTTGAAAAGGGAGAAAAGGAGATTTCCTTTTCCTTTTGGGGGTTGGGGGGGGGGAGTAAGAAAAGAAAACCACAACTGTACGTAGCTGCACAAAGGAAAATAAGATGAAGCGGGTTTTTAAGGACCCATAGTCTTGCTACCCTAAGGCAAATCCAGCCAATCAATACCACCCATTGACGGTCTACCATCTGCCATGCTACCCAGAGATGTGGCTAAACAGACCTGTTCCATATGACTGTAGCCGGCTCATTTTCAGTCGATTAGGGCAGTTCCAGAGCATTCACATGCAATAGCACAAAACTCCAAGCCAAACTGAGCCTGTCTCTTCACACCAGTTCCTCTAAGCACAGCTGCAGACCTTCTCCTCCTGTTCTGGGTATCTGGATTACCTCTTCTTGCTCCTCAATTGAATTAGCAAAATGGGGTGGGAAGGTAGAGCAAACACACACATACACACATAGATAATTGCTGGTCCTTCTTCAGTGCCATGCACAGATCAGGAATTCCATGTGCTCTGCCCTAATATGATTATGGCACATAATTTAAATACTATGACCTGACATTTTCCTGTGGTTCAATTTCTTTTTATCCTCTCCTCTTCCTTTGAAAGATAAACCTAAACTGCTGGCATTTCTTCCTTTAGGGAAAATACAATCATCATGCCCAGAGAGTGGTATACTATATTTAAGAACTTTTGATAAAATTTAAATAATAATTTCCCTTTGGTGAATTGTGGTGCTGGTTTTGTCTTGTTTTGTTTTTTGTTTTCCTGTAGAAACATTAAATCAAATTTTATAGGAAAATGCAAACATACCACAGAGACAAGAAAGATGCACCAGACTGACATGGAGTGTACTAGACGGATTAGGGATTCACTGTTGAAGCACGCTTAGAGATAGATGACCTGACAGTGTGATGCCTGCCTCTTTCTTAAGTAGTTTTGCCTACTGTGGATTGTGGGAAAGAGCTAGAAGATGCTACTGTGAGGTTGAAATGTAGACAAATGGCTGTCTAGTCTACTTAAATTGCCAAGAATTCACCTGTGCAGGTTAGCTAACCTAGGAGTCCTTCACACTTAATTTTCTTTCCATACTACTATGCCTTATGCTAGAACAGCAGCTGAAAGCAGGTTTCTTTCCAGAGTCAACATGCCTTTGACCACAGTTGTAAAGCAATAGGGTGTCTTCGTGGGAAAGAAAATTTAAAGGATGGAAAAACTGCCTTATTGTTAGTAAATTCTGAAAAAGGTAAATGCACACTTACTCAAGAAATCTAATTTCGGCGGAGTCCCTATCTGGACTTTCCCCTGACATAGCCTTCATCATAGCCCAACAAAACTCAGCAGGGTCACTGTGCGACACACAGAGATTTCTGAAGATCCTTGCATGAACGGATTTGGGGGGTCTTTCACTTCAGATGAGCTTTACTAAAATTTTTTTTAAAAGAAAAGAAACAAACAAGGGACCCTAGTATAAATAAATCTTTACCAATCAAAGGTCACTGAGCAGATGAAGTGTGGAGTAGGTACTCGTACCATTAAAGGATACAGTGTGAAACCAGCTTAATAATTTTGAAAATAATTTAATGTAGAATTAAAAGAAATTCTGGACTCATTTATAATTCTGTAACTACGAATAAAGAAATAGATATATTGTAAAAAGCAAGGAAGGTTATTTGTAGGAGGGAAATGTAAAGGGGAGGTGAGGAGAGGGAGGACAAGAAGAAATAAAGAAATAATAGGACTTACAAAGTGCAAATAAAAGCTGCTATCTTTTACCAGAAGTCTGCTGCATACCAAACACTGCACCAGGCACTTGACATGTACAATTTTACACAACTTTATGGTACAGACAATTGTTATATCTAAGCATTTTTCTAGAATGGTGTCTTCCTCATCTAAAAGTGAGATCTTCCCCCATCACTTCATGGAAGAATATTGTGTGGACAGAGTCCAAGCAGTTTCCAGGCTCTCGGCCTCGCGTGGGGAGGTGCTGGCCTGGGTAGTGAATGACCATCAACTGTGATGGGGGGCTGCGTTGATTGGTTGGTTGGTTGGCAGGCAGAGAAGTGAATGGCGTACTGCAGATTGTGTGGCTACTACTGCGTGTGTCTCGCCGGACCACCAGAGAAAATATAGTGGTATGACTATCTATGGCTCCATGGGTATTCCTTTTTGGCCTAGCCATATCCTGCGTTCTTATGTGGGGAGTGGGACCAGACGCCCCGCAGGCCGCCCCGCACGACAAATATGCTTAGTAAATATCTGTTGAATGAGTGAGGAAGATAGGCACAGACTAGAAGAGAAACAAAAGGGAGTACGGAAGGCTCAATTTTTTTCTCAACTAAAAATGACCAAGAGACTTCTTTATGATGTTCTATCAACTAGGCATGTCCCCCAAAGTATCTCATTTAGTCTATCATTATGACCAGGCTGTAAATTTGGAGTGAGAAAGATACAGAGGATTAAAGCTGGAAAGCAAAAAATCTTAGAAGGCAGGATCGAGTTCCCAGCCTCACTTCCTACTTCCTCTTCCAAACCTGGCAAAACTCCTTACACAGAACAGTTCAGCTGCTCAGCAAACACTAGTTGAATGAACTTCTATGTCCTCAGCCCCTCACAGCACAGAGCCTGGCTCCAGGCAGCACTTAGCTATGGGGAATGAATGAAGATCAATAGTTAACACTCATCATCACCACAAATATTATCCCAAGGCCTATTTCATTAGATTCAGCTACCGTGTTTCCCTGAAAATAAGACCTAACTGGAAAATAAGCCCTAGCGTGATTTTTCAGGATGACATCCCTATATGTAAGCCCTAATGCATCTTTTGGAGTAAAAATTAGTATAAGACCTGGTCTTATTTTCAGAGAAACATGGTAGGGGTTACTGAACACTTTTTCTCAGGGGAAAATGATGTGCTAGGCTCCCTAAGTCTTAGTTTGCTCATCTGTAAAAATGGGCACAATAATGCTACCCTTAAGGTTTGTTGCTAGGATTAAAATACATGTAGATTTGGTGGAGGCAGCACTCTAAACAGTAGCTATTATTATTAACAGGGAGAACAGGGAAAAACTGTATGAATTAGTACCTAGCTACAACATGATTCAATCATGCTGAAGAAGATACAGTTCAAAGACTCACAAAACAATTAGAGAATAAGGCAATAATAACAAAGAAAGGCTGAATGGTCTGTTCTAGTTCTAATGAAAAATATCTGCTGCAGATAAACATTTTCCTCGTCCTGTGGGCAAAACTCAGCTCTAAATTCTTAGTGTAAAGAATAAAAAGAAATACAAGTTGTAGTACCCACATTCAAGGAGCTTACCATCTGCAAAAGGAGCTTTCTTTATTATGCACGAATCCCAGTAGTGTAAGGAAGAATGGTAAAAGAATGGTATCAAAATAAAATACTAAAGTTTATTCTGTTTCTTTAGATTCCACATATACGTGAAATCATATGGTATTTGTCTTTCTCTGTCTGACTTATTTCACTAAACATAATACCCTCTAGGTCCATCCATGTTGCCGCAAATGGCAAGATTTTATTATTATTTTTATGGCAGAGTAATCTTCCACTGTATTTGTAAGGTATATAAAAGTCTAATCACTGTGTTGTACACCTGAAACCAATATAATATTATACGTCAACTGTAAATTAAAAAATTGAAAGAAAACAAAACACCAAAATAAAATACTGAAGGCTAGTCAATGGTGAGGATGCCACGTGGAGTGGTAGGGGAGAGCTTCAGAGAAGAAGCTGGAACTGAGGCGACCCTTAGAGAATGATAGGATATGTCTAGGAAAATGCAGGCTATTTCATACAAAACAGAGGTGGGGGAGGAGAGGATAATGGCAGCCAGTTCATTTGAGCTAGACCCCCTCTAAAGTTTCCTCTGCATCTACTCCAACCTCTTCCATTTTAAAAAAGTTGTAAAAAGAGGACTATTATGATCTGATAACTGTGGGAGAACAGACCCTCTTATTCAGTAAGTACTTTTATAAAAGGAACAGGAAGTAATATTTATTGAGCACCCACTATCTGTCAAACATTACACTAGGTACTTTGCCTATAAATTTCATTTAATCTCACAGCTCTGAGATTTCCAACAAGAAAACTAAAGGCTAGAGAATTTAAGTGATTTTCTGAAGATCACACAGCTGGTAAGAGGAAAATTTAGGTTTCAAACCTTAGTTCACATTATTTTCACTATAAATATTACCGTACACAGAAAAAATGTAGATCTAAAAAAATTTAAGTCTTATTCTATGTGTTAGTCTATACTCAGAAACCAACATTCAGAGCAACATCTGCTGACATTGAAAACAATAATAATTAAAACAAAACAAAACTAACCTAACCTATGCCTGCCATTTCAGTATTCTGCCAGATGATGACAGAATGCTAGACCTGAGACTTACAGGAGATATTTTCCCCCCCAGCTATTATTTTGTGTGTGTGAGATTTCCTCCTCCATCTCCACAGGCAGAAGAAAGAGTGCCTGATGTTCAGATGGAATCACCTACTAAAGCCCCCATACAATCTTCCCAAATATTTTCCAAGTTTTATTTATAAAAAATTCAACTGTTAGCATAATTCTAAACTTCAACTATTTTCAAACAAATCTATTACAGATTGTACTCAATGAATTATAGTTCTTTGTTACTTTCACACTGTACTGTGAGCTTGTAGGGTAGCAATTGTATGTTTTTTTTGCCTTCTAATCCCAGCACGCAGAATATCAGTACCTAGAACATAGTTGGCAATCCATAGAAGAACATAGATAATTGGTTCCAAATATTTTAGAAAAACTTTTGAACCAATTGCTTAGGGCACAATTATTTGGTACTTTATTCATTAATAGATAACTTTATTTATCGAGTCACCCTTAATGCTGAGTTATTATAACAGCCCTTTCTTGAGGTTGGTCATCAGCAGAAGGGTTTCTCTCAGTGGTCAGACACTTCTTCTGTCTTAGCCACAGACAGTCTATCTATTCATGATAAGCTCTGCCCAGTTCAGTAGCCTAGTTTACCTTTTCAACCTTTTTATGCCCAGGAAGGTTGCTTCCTTTCTCTATGGGAGGTGAAGGAAAAAGCATGAAAAACAAGAGAGGCATGCTATATAACTGTCAGAAAGAAGCAACTCTCCACTTGACCTTTTTGAGTTCTTCCCCTCTCTGACTCTGAAGCTGGGGTGGTGGTGGTGGGGGGGTGATTTAACTACTTTTAAGCAGAAGATACACATTAGTGCTGAGTAGCCCATTTCCCTTAGCAACCTCTTAGCAACGGGCAGCTTCAAGTTCAAAATACCTCCTTGAAAAAGATCGCATCTTTAACGAAGATGAGTATTTTTTTTTACGTATGGTTTTTGAACAGTTTTTAACATTACAACCCCCAAAGCCTTCAAGGCTACAAATACCTATTTCATGTTAACCTTCCTTTAAAATATTATGTAGTACCTATAATGACGCTGGGCTCCTGCAAAAGTTCAGTCCCTGGAAAAGCCCTAGTCCAACCCTGAAATTATTCACAAATACATAACTTTTATCAAGTCACCATTAATCTAGGTCATCATAGAAATTACACTTAAGTTCTTTTAAAAGGGTTATTGATATTAACCTCCCTATTTAGTTTGCTCCCTGAGAAGAGTGAAGAACAGTTTTTAAAACCTACATTAGGGTTTTACAAATTATATTACATGTAACCTAAGGCTCGTTGGACAGTTTAACGAAAAATTTAAAAAAGAATTCCAACTTTACCCCAAATTGGTACTTACTGATTTTATTATTTGATACCTACTTTGCCAACATAAAGTGAATACATAAAATGAATCATGGGATAATCAAATAACCATCACATTTAATTGTTTTTACATTGTCAATGAAATGAGAATGCTAGCAAAAGATTTTGCTAGCCTTTTACAAGCCTGGGAATATAAAACATGTGTGTCATATACGTTATGCATGTCATTAAAACTTCCATGTTGATCAAGAATTTTCAAACTCTTTTTTTTATCTTAAAGGTTTCCCAACTCAAATAATATACAAACTTCTGCTTATAATTTGTTCTTTATTGTCTATTAGCACATGGGTACCTCGGGGCACAAGGAAATAATTTCAATGGACTCCTCACTGCTAAATATTTATTACCCTGTAAGACCACATAATCTATGTGTGCCCATTATAGCTAAAAGACAGACTTTTCCACCAATATCTTTCATTTGGTATTAGCAGGTAGCCAAACTGTGCCATCCATCTGACGTGAAGTTTTACACATTTCCATGTATAAGGGTTATACAGAAGAACATGCCTACAACAACGGCCCTTGTACACAGTAAGCACTTGATGTGTGTTCCTGAAAGTAAGGTCCATTTTAAATCACGAGGAAACATATCAGGTGGAGCCAGGAAACCTCAAGGCCAGTTCTACCTCTATCACTAATAATTCTATGACTTTGTGCAAATCACTTCTCCTCTGAGGACCGGAACCCCCCTGACTAAATAAGAAATGAAACGAGATGATTTCTGAAGTCTCTGCTAGCGCTAATATATCAGTCTACAAATAAATGGTGTTTAATTAGCTAACAAAATTTTCGGTAAAATTACTCTGATTTTCAACTGATTTCACAGTGCAAAAACACTGGCTAAAGGGAAATCATGCTTTAGAAGGAGATTTAAAAATTTGCCTCAAATATAGAGCCAGGTTAGTATTATTATGTTCCAATATCTAGTCTGGTCACCAGAGTTATTTTAATAAAATACAGAAGTGGAGATGGTTGACTAAAATCATTAGAACCAAAGTCTTTGACCAGGATCTGGATTAAGTCCAGATATTCACTGAATTTCAGTGTCGTCTTATTTTAAATGGGGACAGTAATAATGCCTAAGTTTATGAGGCTTAAATGAGATAATGCATATAAGGCACAGATTACAGAGTATATGATATTCTGTTAAGTACTTAAAGTGTTAACTACTTTTTATAAAACACGTGAAATTGTTTTTGTAGGTCAAAAGCAGGCAAATACCGCCAATTTCATATGTTCTGTTACTCTCCTGCCTAAGCAACCTTCCGTGATCTTCACTCCTTATATCAAGCCCAATTATTCGTTATTGTATTCAAGGCTCTTTGCAGCCTGGCCTCCATTTAGGCTTCCTCATTCCTCTGGGACATTCCCTTCTATATATACAGCTCTAGACATGCCAGTTTATTCTCCCATATGGCTTGGTCCTTCTACCCCACGCTTTTGTTCCTACTGTCTCTTCCACTTGGAATGCCTTCTCTCCCTGGCATATCACACTCATCCTTCAAGGCTTCAACCTCACTAAGCAAAATTAGCTGCTTTATTATCTGAGCTTTTATAGCAGTTTATTCCTCTTGCCTCCACAGACATCACGCCAGAGTATTACCACAGTTGTTTACAGGTCTATCTCCATGAGCTCTTTTCAAGATATTTTAGGGCAAAGGCTGTTCTTATTTTCCTTTGTTTCCCTGTAGATGAGTACAGTGGCTGTCTCATAGTTGGCACCCAATAAATATTTGTTAAAGTAAAATGAATATATTCACCCGGCCGGCTAAGATATGGCTTCTCTTAGACATAAATGATAAATAGATGAATCCCAAAGATGACCCTCTCCCCCACCAAAAATGAATTTTTAGAATCTATCCCTCCACAGAATTGTTTTTCAATATGAGAAATCTCTGCCAAAAATAGGTCTTTTTCTCTCTAGAAATGACTCTAAAGTGGAAGTCACTCCCCAGGACAAATCCATCGAGCTGAAGCCATGAGCTTTCAACAGACATTGCTTTATGGCTACAGATGACAGTGCTCTGGCTACAGCCTTGTCTATGACGTGAGGGTTTGCACACAGAATTTGTGCTTCTGTAGCTGGAGAGGTCTTCAGTCACAGAGAACTCCAGTAAGCCTTGGATGACGTGAAAGGTATGGAAAACGGAAGGGTACTGCTGACGTTGCAGTCGGGAGTATGAATTCATCATCTGCCCACACTCCCACATTCTAGGCAACCAGGACTCTGGAAAAACACTGGGCAGTGCAAGTGTATACGAGAATTAATAGTATATTCTAAATATTATTTAGCTCATGTTACTGCCTACATAGAAAGTAACATTAGTTAATGTTTCATGTGTGTACATATATGTATGTGTGTATAAAATTATATATATATATATATATATATATATATATATATATATATATTAGTTTAAAAGGAGAGTGAGCAGTTCTGCACTATAGGAGTATCAAGCTATGTAGACAGTTTGTAACTTCAGAGGATTTACTTTCAGTTTTTTTTCCTAGTAAGTGCTTTTTTCTAAATAAAGTCTTATAAAAACCACTAATATATCAATAAGTAAAACAGTGCGGCTCTCCTGGTTCAGAAAAGAGTGGGCCCCAGTAGACATTTACCCCACACCCACACACTTCCTGGAGTACTCTGAGGAACTCAGCAACCAGTGAGGAAACCAATCTAGTCTACAATAGATGAGACTACACTGAGAAAAAAGTGAATTGGGAATCAAAAACTTGGGTTCTAGCATCAAGGCTCCCACCCGTGGGCCCAAGCCGCCTTGTCTATTACATCTAATTTACAGCATTCGGTAATTGCTCTCCAAGATTCCAAATGGAATGCCTGAGTGTCCGAGGCTTCCCAAACAGATAGGAGAACAGTGCTTATTTCTCTCATACTTTCTATATACCTTAAAGCAGGGGTGTCCAAACTGTGGCCCTCAATCCATTTTTTATTGGCCCGCAGCAAATTCCAAAAATATATTGAGTTTACTTAAATAAACTAGGTGAGGCAATATGTACTTCACCTCGGGTGAGTGGCCCGGCTGTTTGTAAATTTTACTGCATATGGCCCTTGGTAAAAAAACATTGAAAAAAGTTTGGACACCCCTGCCTTAAAGTATCACAATTAATCTACTTTCCCATTACTCTTCACTTACAAAAACCAAAGTACAACATTATCAGTGGAGACACTCAGTGTTGACAACACAGGTTTCACAAGAACACAGAGAGGGCTTGGAAAATAAAATAAACCTGGTGTCTTGATCTTGTCCTTCAAGATATACCTCTCTCCAGTCAAGAAGAGTTGTCTATAAACTTCTCAACAGTCCTGCCAACCACCTAGTTGTGTGGATTCTACCTCCTTAACTTTCCTTATACCCATTGCCATTGCCTTGGTTTGACTCTGCATTTCTCTCCTGGGTTATTATCATCTAAATATCTTACCTCCAGTTTTGACTGAGCCCCATTTACTGGCCACACTGACCTTTCTAAAATTCCAATCTAACCACATTGCTTCCTTCATTAATATCAATCAATGTCCATCCCCTCTTCTGCCAAGATTTTCAATGAGCAGACCGCTAACAGACTCCACAAGTTTATAGGACATTGTTTCATGACACAAATGTATGTAAGGTCATAATCTTCTTTTGCATGTATTTCTCCTCAGCTTGAGGTCCTTGAGGGTGGGGCTCATATCTGATTCATAATAAATGATGGTTGAGTAAATTAAAAAAATGCAACCTTCCCTAAACAAAGCTTCTAAATATCTGCTTTTCTCATTTTTAAGCTACAGAAAGCTATAGGTAACTCTGTTTCATTTGCAAAGTACTTTCATGTAATAACTACTATCTATTGAACATTTACTGTATCAGGCACTAGTCTTAGCTCTTTACATGCATTAACTCACTTAATATAAAAGTAATCTTATGAGGTAGGTAGTATTTTTGTTTTCCCTGCCTTGACAGATAAGGAAAACTATGGCAGAGTGAGGTTAAGTATCATACATTGACTCATTATAATCATTCAACAAACACATACAGTGTTTACTGTGCTATTCTCACAGCCAGGGATGAGAAAGACAGGATATGTACAATCATCACTTTGAAAGAAGGGTCAAGGAGAAACTACGTTTTATTCATCCTTAGGGATCCCTGAAGTATCCAGAATAGATTCACATTCAATAAATATCTGCTGAATAAGTGTTGAATTGATGATGCTCCTGAAATCTGGTCATGGGGCTTTCTACATTAACCACTTTCTTTGCTAATGCCTGAGAGAAGGGACCCCTCCTTCTCTTAGTGAAACCCAGATACTTTTGAGAGTGTAGGAAAGCTCTATCCATAATAGTAGAGACAACAGGCATAAACCAGCACTGTCCAAGGCAAACCAGGTTACATGGTCACCTTAGCTATGACCAACTTCACCTGATACCTAGTTATGGGTATTGACAAAGTCCCTGGCTAATATATGCTGGGGTGGTCAACCATGCTAAGACACTTAGTACAGCAAAGTGTGAGGAGCATTTGGTCAAAATAAAAGAAAGAAAAGATATAGAGAGAGAGGGAGAGGGAGAGAGGGAGAGGAGGGAGAGGGAGAGAAAGAGAGAGAGAGAGAGAGAGAGAGAGAGAGAGAGAAAGAGAAAGCCATTTTCCAGAAAGTCCATTTATATTCACACTCTACAATATGTCTTTGAACAAGCTATTCTCTCTGTCTAGAACCCAATTTCCCCTCCTTCTTCAGCTTGCTGAATACATACTCATTCTTCAAAATCAAGTTCAAGTATTAATTCCCATTCATTCATTCAGCAAATATTTATTGAGCACTTAACAATGTGCCAGACACTAGGGATTCAACACTAAGCAAGGCACACAAATCCCCTGCCTCAGGGATTTACACTGGACTGGGAGCAGACAGTAAAGTTTCCAATTTTCCCCAGACAGAATCAGCAGTTCCCCATCTGACCTCTCACAGAACTGGTTCCTCAGATTACTCCATTCCTCACGGAATCACAATTACGGCCTTCTATGTCTACCTTCACTCAAGACTGTGAGCTCTTTGAGGGCAAGAACCCATCTTCATCGGTGACCCCTGTGGCTGACACAGTGCTGGGTTAACTCACGGAACAGAAAGGAGCCTTCCCTCTCACAATACCACACCCTGCTAGCATTCCCTTGAGCTCACTGCTTGACTTCTGAATATTTTAAAATCACTAAGCAGTTCCTTGGCCCCCACGATGTAGTGTTCTTAGCCTTGGGACAGGGGATGTAGCAAGAATGTGACATGGTTCAGGATCTTTGAGTAATTACAATCAGACTAGGGAGCCCAGGTTTACTGATGAGAACAAGAACAGAACATAATCAAGGACTAGTTTGGGTGGGTCAGACCCAAAACCTCCCCTAAGTTTAGAGAAATAAGATGTCACTATGGGTCCAGGAACAAGAGTGCACACAAGTATTATAGACTATCATTCTTCACTTTTAGCCCAGCAATATTTCCAGGGTGTCTCCTGGGGTTCACCAGTCCCAAAAACCATCCGCACACATTCCATAATATCCTTATATGCGCCATGTTCTCTTAAGCTTCTATGCATTTGCACAGCTGGTACCTTGCCTGGGATGCCCCTATATCCCTTGTGTGTCTGACAGGCATTAAGATTCAGCTCAAATGTCACCTCCTTTGTGAGACCATCCCTGACCTTCACAGGAAGAACTGAACATGCCTTCACTGTGTGTCCAATCCTGCTCCTTCCCCACACACATATCCATCATACCCTGTCTTTCCATATAATTGTATCCATCATTTGTTTATCTAGACATCTATCTCCCCTACTAAACTGTGAACTTGTTAAAGGCAAAGACCCTCACTCATCTCTGTATCTCAAGCACAACGCCTGGTACAGAGTTTGTGGATGGACAGAAGGAAGAATGGATCAACATGTAGGCAGAGTCAGTTATATGAGCTGAAGTGACACCCCCACATACACACACCCCAAAAAACATCCGTGAATATAATCTCATATGGTTTAGTGAAAGAGTTTGGAAGTGTAGGGATCTGGGTACTAATCTTGAATTAATGTCTTACAGACCTTAAACAAGTCACTTAATCTCTCTGGACCTCAAGTAGTCTTATCTAGTAAATGGGGGATAAAGCATGAAATCCCCACCTCATATGATAATGACTGGGGATTTTAAATGAGATGATAGAAAATGTTGTTTTAATATAACACGATTCAAGGGGGGAAAGCAGCCACAGTAATATTATCTGGAGATATTTTTAACGGAGGCCAATACTTTTTTTCCTTCCACACTGACACAGGGCTGTACTTTTTCTAGGTCTGTTAACAGAACAAATAGGTGACAAACCTCTGTGTTGAGAGTCTCTGGGGTGAATTTCTTTTTCTCTTGCTAGATAGGAGAAAGGGTTTGTCCTCTTTATGGGTCTGGGGTTTCAACTCTCAAGGTCTAAACATTTTTGATGGCCTTGAACTAATTTCGGTCACCATCGACAGAATGGGAGTGGAAAAATCCCCACCACATCTGCCTTGTCAGGGGGTGGAGGAAAGAACTTTCTAAATAGCCTCATTATTGGTCCCAGCTGAATTCTGCTCCTGTTCCATGATGCCAGCAAAAGCATTTTAGTAAGATGCTGCCAGCATCAAAAGCAGATCCACTTACGGTTTCCTGTAAGCGTATCTGCAATGGCAGAAGGTGGCGGGCAGCCAGGTGTGAGTGTGCGTGCTAAAAATCTCCAGTACGTCAAGCTGGAAGAGCACTTTATGAAATGAAATTCAACGTTCTATTTCTACTCCAAGAACTCAGTTTAAGGCACCGGAAATTCGGCTGGGTAATTCGGCTCCAAGTCTCTACTGTTTTACTGAATCAGAAACTCTCAGAGAGAAAGGTCCTCTACATTCTTCTGGCTTGAATGTCCCTCACCCCACTCCAAATCAGGGTGTCAGTGGGCTTTGTTTACATAGCTTCAGGGAGAGGAATTTATTCACTACTTTTTCAATACTTTGCACAATTTGGGGTTAGCTATGGCCATGGGGCAGAGACTGTCAGGTGTCCATTCATTTGTTTCCTTTTCTGCCTGGCCACCCAGCTAAAGACCACAGTGGAGCTGAGTAACTGAGTTTTGGTGATTGAAATGTGGGAGGAAGTGGTCACTTCTAAGCCTGGCCCCTAAACAACTTCTGTACGATGCTCCATCTTTTCTCTTTCTTCTCTTGCCTACCAAGTAGATGCAGAGGGTACAAGAGAGAAGTCTGAGGCCCTAAAGGAAAGCAGAGTCACCAGCTGGGAAGGGCTGGGTCCATGAATGACTGTGTGGAGCAAAGCCTCCTGCAGACCCACGATAAACTATGAGTGGGAAATAACCTTGACCGTGATAAGCCTCTCAGATTTGAGGGTTGCTTGCTATAGAAATTCACCTATTCTGACTAATACAGACTGTTCCTTCCATTTTTTTTTTTTTTCAAATGACAATACCAGACTAAGTGTCTTGGAAGTTATTGTATCACCATCTCCCTTAGAAGACTTATTGCTACACTTAGTATAGAGCATTTTAGTACAGCTGTGTGCATGACTAGCTGCTAAAAAGTGAAATGGAGTAGTAGGAAGGAGAAGGAGCAGGAAGGCAGGGGAAGGGGATAGGAGGAGGGAGAGGTGGAGAAGGCCACATTTTCTCCGGGACCAGAGTCCTCATACATGTGAGTTTCATTTTTACCTTAAAACAACCCTACAAGATGGACAGAAACATCACAATTTTAAACAGGAGGAAATAGAGACTCAGGCGGATTGATGTCCATCACCTCTGATTGAGCCTGGTTGGCCTCTGCCATTTCCCACTCATCTCAGCACCAGGACATTTCAACTGCCTCCAGTGGACAGACCTTCTCACAACTTCCACCTGCTTCTCTGTTGCCCAAACACACCAACCTTAGAATCCCTGTTATTATGCTTTCCATGCTGGGACCCCAAATGCCAGGTTTTTACATGATGCTTAAAACAAACAAGTGAGTCCTTTGGACACTGGGTTCCCCCATCCGCCTGTTCCTCTGAAGGTGGCCTTAGCCAGCAGCGGTGTTCTCCTGCATCTGGCATCATCCTTCCTATCCTTGATGGTATCTACTGAAAAAATCCACCCACCTTCCAGCCCATTCTAACTACAGAAAGGATCAGAAATATGTTTTTAAGAAGCCAACTCTTGAGAGAATGTTGAAATTAAACAAAGTTTCAAAAGACATGTATCAGAAGTTTTCTTTTCTTTTTTCTTTGTTTAACTATCACAGTTAGAAGCAATGGTAATCATCTTAGAATCTAAAAGGAAAACCTTCCAAGGTAACAATGGTTTCTCCCTTTAACTTTATTTGGCCAGTTTATAAGTGACTACATTAGGTACCTCTTCTCTGCTCCTATAGCCTCCTTTGGTTGCTTTCCAGCATTACCGCACTTTTCACACTGTAATGACCGGTTTGCAGGTCTTTCTCTCCTGCTACATTGAGAGTTTTGCAAAGCCAGGACCCACGTCTGATTCTCTTCTTTTTCCCAGTGACTGGCAGTGTGCCAGATAACCCTTGGGGCGCTGGTTCATTTTCAGGGTGGCTTGTAGTCTCAGAGCTGCTCAACTCCTCTGCTGTAGGACCCTCAAACATTGCTTTGGGTCAGCATCATAGGCTATGTATGATATGGGGGCGCTGGGGCTGCACCCAGCCTGCCTCACAGAGTAACTGCCAACCCTGAGTAGGAACCAAATACAGTCGTTTGAATGGATCTGAAGTGTCACTGCTGCTCACCAGGGTTTAACTGATTATTCTACTGTCTAGCATTTGGAGAACAGGGTCTGTGGGAGGATGTGAGAGGTGTTGGCTGGCTATGTGCGTGGGTGCCCTTTCTTGTTTCCTGGTTTCTAGTGCCCTGAGTGATCCAAGGAGACTGTCTGTCCTTGGAGGTGGAGGACATTTGGTGGTTAACGTTACGGAAGTAGCACTACCATTCTGCTAAGACCTGCAGACCAGCAGTTGGCTTTCTTTTATTTCAAGAACCTTGTGAGGCATGAGGCCATACATTTTTAGATCTCACACTTTGTCTACGGTTCCATTGTTAAATATGTGTTTCCAATTTTGACATCAGCTGGATCCATCAGTGCAAGGGCACCAGCTCTGTGGTGGGGAAGATAAGAGGCTCGGAACGTGTTAGAGATGCTTTTGGAAGAGTTGGTCTACAGAGAGAAGGGATGAGCTGGATGACCTCCTCAAAGGAGTCTATGATTCAAATGTTTTACCCAAATGTTAATGAATAACTCAGCATGGCAGAGAAGACAAAACCAGCACAATAATGCTGTTCAGGTATTATGTGCATTTGCCTTTAATTAAATGATTTCAAGAGCCCAGAAGTGAAATCCCAGCCCAGCAAAGACTGCTGGCTGCAGTGACATCACCAAGTGAATGCATCCTTTACTTTTGGTTCAGTGGAGGACTGGCCGGCTTCCATCCACCAGTTCTATTTGTGAGCCAGATATCTCTAGTCAACAATAAGCCATTTCTTACAAGTAAAGCACGTGCTCAGAAGCGCTCACACTCAAGTGCACAAAAGGTACCCAGAACATCAAAGGAACACCCATCAAAATCATTTTTCTAAACCTCAGATCATCTTCAATGATCTTGTAATTTGAATGTCTATTGGGTCTACAAATCATAATTTAATAAGACAATAAAACTTTTGTATTAGTCAGCTTGGATTGCCATAGCAAAAGACCATAGACTAAGTGTCTTAAAAACAGATGCTTATTTTCTCATAGTTCTGGAGGCTAGAATTCTGTGATCAGGGTGCTATGGGTTCTGATGAGGGCACTCGTCCTGGTTTGCAGATGCAAACACTTTCGTGTCAGCTGTGTGCTCACATGGCAGAGAGAAAGAAAGTGTGCTTTCTCTCTTCCTCTTCTCATAAGGCCTCCAATTCTATTGGATTAGGACCCCATCCTTATGACCTCATTTAACCTTAATTACCTCCTACAAGCCCTATCTCCAAATAGAGCCATATTGGAAGAGTTTCAACAGACGAATGTTGGAGGGACACAATACAGTCCACAGCAACTTTCATGTAGAAAATCCAGGGTCTTTAGGTGGTTACAATTTAAGTCACATCACTGAGGTGAATTTCACAAAAGTAAAAATATGTTTATCCTCAATGGGTTATTTTAACAAAGATTTAGAAAAAAGACAATCTAGGGGATGTATTCTGTTTGTTATTTATAGCCAAAGTTGTAAAATATATTTCTTTAGAGATTGTGAGAAAAGAGGCAACGACAAGTACTAGAGTGGAAGGCATGAACACCAAGTAGCTTTACTCTGTAACTGACTAGCTGCGTCATCGTGGCTAAATCCCCAGCCCTATCTGTGCCTCTGCTTCTTCATTATAACAAGGTGGTTTAAATAGGAAAACACATTAATTTAAAATAAACTATGTTTCAGAATTCCATTTCTGATTGGCTGTTTGGGGGATTCAAAGCAGTATAGTGGTTAGGAAAAGAATCTCCTACCCCAAAGGGGTTTACATAAGGAAAATAATGAATGATAAAATAAATAGCCTTAAACTGTGGGCTCATTTTCTTTAGTTTTAAGCCCGCAGATAATTGATTCCCCCTCTATGCCCACCTTCTTCCTTGGTACTAACATTCTCCCTTTGGAAAAACAGATGAGGACAATCAGTAGCATTGGGGAATCTCTCCTTCTAGCTGAAGAACAGCCAAGGCCAAAGAGTGACTTGAGGGGCTCAGAATGAAGGACTGGCCTTGGATCTTCAGAGCCCCTGAGACAAAGCACTCACATTACAGCAGCCCATCCCTTCCAGAATATAATACACAACCTCCCCTCTCTGCAAAGCAAACAACAAAGGAACACTGGCCCCCATCCAATTATCTGGGGGTGGGGTGGTGGTGCGTCACTTCCAGGAGAGCAGGAGGGAAGGGTTGGGAGAGCTCACAGCAAGAAGGGCTCTGGAAATGTATCTCTTGTATAGAATGCAGGCTTCTGGCTTAAAAACATTAATTCTGTTGCAGAGAGCCACTGAACAATTTCCCAAGGATTCCCAAGATCTCTTAAGCCATAAAAAGCATCCTTATTATATTAGTATGCTAAAAGGTTCCTCTGCATACTATTCCAGGAGATAGCAGGGAGAGCATGAAAAAAAGCTGAGTGATTCCAAGGAACTAAACAAAGAAATACCTTTAAAGCGTATCCAGTTATGCCTCATTTTGAAATGTTTTTTCAAAACCCAATTGGAAAAAAGATCACACCAGTTTTGGGGAAGGTACTATAGAATCAGGTTTTTACAACTCAAACAATTTCAATGTTCCTTTAATACAATACAAAGCACCTTCTAAATAAGACATGTTTATCAAACCATAAAATAGAAGAAATATGAGTAACCATTAACCCAATCTTGGATATTTCTAAGCTTGAAAGCAATGAACAAGGAAAAATATTGATAGAATTTACTCCATGTAAATTCAAAACTTCAGTAAGTCTTAAACAGTAAAAATTATAAAGAAGACAAGAAGGAAAAATATTTACCATAGATATAAAAAAGGATTACTGCTTTTACTATTTAAAGCACTCACATAAATGTATTACAAAAGATATTGATATAGACTCAGACAAGAGAAAACACGTGAATGAACAATTATCCAAAAGAAGACTGACAACTGGTTAACAAATGTGGGAAAACATCTAACCTCACAACTACTGTGTTTCCCAAAAAATAAGACCTAGTCGGACAATCAGCTCTAATGCATCTTTTGGAGCAAACATTAATGTAAGACCCAGTCTTATTTTACTATAATATAACACCCAGTCTTATATAATAATATAATATAATATAATATAATATAATATAATATAATATAATACCGGGTCTTATATTAATTTTTGCTCCAAAAGACGCATTAGAGCTGATTGACGGCTAGGTTTTATTTTCAGGGAAACATGGTAGTTTAAAACCGTGTACATTAAAACAGCACTGACAAGGGCAGGTCTCAATATCTGTCTCCCCTTCATTGACCGCCTAACGAAGAGGCTTGCAGGTATAAATCCAGTCTAGTTCAAGAGCTTTTTATTGGATCATGGTCTCAGAGGGTAAAGTTTTTACTATGTCATGCATTAAATATTATCAAATTTTAAAGTCTGTTAATTTAATATATGTGAATAAAAATGGTACCTCATCTGTCAAGTAGATGATATTGAAATGGCATTTGAACAGGCCTGTACCAGGAATGATAGGGCAAATAATCTTCTTTACATCTGAAAAGATCTTTCCTCACTGATGCCAGGGAGAAACCCTGTTTTTAGGCTCTGGTTGCCTCTGGGCCCAGCAAAAGTAATTGTTTACAAGGTCCCACCGAGATTATGAGGGCTGAAGATGGAACCCATTTGTGCGCCTCTGCTGGCCATTGTTTTCTGCATTTACATTTCTCTGTGTGAGTGACCTCACAGGAAAAGGATTTGGGTGTTCTCGGAACTTTGGCCAAATGTCAACTTTATATCATCCCTTATCAAAAAAAGATTCATTCCTTTAGTCATTCAACAAACATGGCCTGGGAACCTACAATACACAGGCCTCCTTTGAATCAACTATCAAAATAGCTAAAACTTTTCTATTTTTGTCCATTTAATTAATTAATTTATTTTTAAGCCTCTTTATTGATGTCATTGATTCACGAATATAAACTTAGCTGACTTTTAAAACTAATCGCGTTGACAAAGGTACAGTGAGATCAGCGCCCTCCCAGAGTTTGCCATTATATACATTTTGGGCTGCTGGGATGAAATTTTTGCAATACGATGAAGCAAAAGCCTTATAGTTTTTCTTACAGTTTGACTCAGCATTTGAACTTCTGTGAAGCCATTGTAATAATAAAGTGTTTTATATACAAAATGTCCAGTACAGAATCATGTAGAAGCACAGGCTAGACCTAAAAGATGAAGGGGACACAAGGATATAGTCAAAAGGCAAATAAAATAAACTAACGGTAAGTTGTAATGAGCACAATGAAGGAAACTCGTCAGGGGTTAAGAGCGATGGCAGGACCTACTTGAGACAGAGGTTCAGGGAAAGCCTGTAGATTTAAGCTGGGGCCTAGAGGACGAGAAAAAAACTAACCATGTGAGAGTTGAGACAAGGGTGGTTGAAGTAGAGGGAATAGCGAGTGTGAAGGTCCCAAGGCAAGAACATCCTTGGCTTGTTCCAGGAACAGACAGCAGGCCAGTGTGGCTAGAGTGTAATGTGCAAGGTGGAAGGGGGTATGAGAGGAAGACAGAGAGGGATGCAGAGCCAGATCATATAAGGAAAATGCTTATGCAATTATGTTAAATGAAAACGGGAGGGTCAAAAATTATGTTCATAATATGATCTCAGCCATGAAAAAACATGTATAAAAAAAGACTTGGAAGAAACATACTAGAATGTTAACAATGGTTATGTGGGAGAGACACAAAAAGAGTAGTGGTTTTGGAACTAGGTAAAAACAGAATGTTATAACCAGGCTTCACTACTTACCACTTAAGGGGACAGTTATTTAACTTTTCTAAGCCTTAGTAGTAGTTACCAAATCTATAAAATTAGAATCATGTCACCTATCTTAATAACAGGGGTTGCAATAAAAAAAGGCTTTTTTTTTTATTATGACTACCGTTACTCTTGGATAAGAGGATTATGAGTAGTGTATCGTCTTTATGTTGTTTTATATTTTCCTAATTTTTAACCCTTAAACATGTTTCATTTATAATCAGAAAACTACCGACTTTATTTTTTAAAAATGCTCTGATGGTTAAAAGAAAACGAACTACACTGTGTTAAATCAAATGCCTTGCCACTGCAACAAATGCATTTCCATTGGCATACAAGTCATTCCAGGCAGCCCCACACATTGAGGGCAATGCAACATTTATAAGGGACCTTTAGCAATAAAGGTTCAGCTATGCAAACACGCAGAGACTCACAATTAACTTGAAATATCAAACACGTTGTTATTGACCTTTTAGGAGTGTCAACAATGCAGCAGGTTCTCTATAAAATATAAAATTAAGATATATGGCTGCCCAGTTTGGTCTTAAAACAACCTTCAGAACCTTCTAAAAAAAGAAAAATCACACAGTAAGCATTCTTTTTACTTCAATACTACTGATTTTCAGTTTTCCCAGAAACTGGGAAGATGTCAGTAGCAGTGTTCTGAAGAAATTCTTGATTTGTCAACTTACTTTCTTGAAAATAGAGTTTTCTCCTAAAATTCTAATTTTAATGAGAGTGAAACTGACTGGTGGACCTAGAAAAGGGTGATGAGCTTTGGTGCCCATCTGCAGGTAGCTAGAGATATGAGCACCTGGAGAGAGGGAGCAGGGAGCTTTGGAATCAGACATTCCTGGATTCAAGTTCAACCTTGAGGACTTTGGATGATTTCAGTGGTTACATTATCTCGTTAAGTTTCCAGTTTCCTCACCTGTGAACTATTTTGCTAGATTAGTAACAATGTACCTAAGAAGATGTGGGGACAGAGCCAGGAGTGCAGTTTCCAGGCTCTGAGCCTCACATGGAAAGATGCTCACTCGGGTAGTAAATGGCCATCAACTGTGATTGCATGGCCGTCAGCTGTAGCTAGTTGGCCGTCAGCTGTAACCAGTGAGCCATTGCCCACTAATATAACTGCTGTGGCTACGCTAGCAGAAAATGGGGGCTAGCAAGAAGATGGTGGCTGAACCTGCAAGCAGTGCAGTGAGGGTTGCGAACAGGGTGGCTCCTGCTTCCTGTTTCTCCAACCCAGCCACCAGCGAAACTATAGTTCTTATGTGGGGAGTGGGACCAGAGACCCCACGTGACTCCCTGCGTGACAGAAGACTTATAGAGTGCCTGGCACATGGTTGTTGGTATTGAACTGCTTGTTGGTATTATTCTCCAGGTAGGTTATTTCCTGGCCAGTGCCTTTCACCTTTCCCCACAAAAAATGCTAAGATACTGGTAATCACTGGTCCAATAGGCTGGGGCTTCCTGTGGTTCACATTGTTTGACTAGGCAGAGGCACAGTACATAGGTTGACCCATAAATACAGCTGGTTAGGTACAAAGGTACATAGGTAGACAGCTAGGTAGACAGGTAGGAAGGTAGATAGGTAGATAGTTACAAAGAAAGGGAGGGACAGAGGAAGGGAGAAAGGAAAGACTGTTCCATAATTACAGATGGAATGTGTCGTGCGGGGTGGCCTGTGGGACTTCTAGTCCCACTCCCCACATAAGAACGTAGGATGTGGCTAGGCCAAAAAGAAAAACACATGGAGCCATAGGTAGGGGAGTCATACCACTATAGTCTCAACGGAGGCTGGAGCCACACGACCTGCAATCTGCTGTCCGCTTTTCTGCCTGCCAACCGACCGACTACCCAACCAACGCAGCCGTGGCAGTTATATCAGTGGCTAATTGGCTAACTGGTTACAGCTGATGGCCAGCTAGCCACAACTGATGGTCATCTACTACCCTACCCGAGCCAGCACCTTTCCAAGTGAGGCCAAGAGCCTGGAAACTGCTCTCTGGGGCTCTGTCCCCACAGAATACTAATTCCAACTTGCAATTCCACGTACAGAAATGAAGACCGTGTCTTTTTAGCCAAAAATCAGGGCACAAGGTTTAAGGGGAGTGCTCTCGTGGGATAATGGGTCAGAATATCTGAAATTGTGACTTCTACACAAAACGATTCTGGTCACAAAAAAAGTGTGTAAACAACTCTATAAAACCCATTCCCACTGCAAGATGAGTGAGGGCCACATCCATTAGAATCACCCTAAGGTGCTTATTGAAATGCATATTCCTGGGCTCCAGCCCAGACCCATTGAATCAGAATCTGGATGAGAGGCTCAGAAATCAGTGTTTCAATAGAGCTCAGCAGGTGATTCTTGGGTGAAGCAGGAGCAACTGGTCTACTAGGGCAAACAGAACTTAAAGTATTTTTGCTTAATAGTGCTTTCTTCAGCTTGTGAAGACGTACTAGTTAAAGCAGGTATGCATCGAGCACTTCATCCACCAGAGACCTCTCCTAATCACACATGGCCTTTCTCCAGGTGCTGTTCATAACCTTCACTTTGGGTGAAGGTTATTCTAACGTTCTTGAACAACTGGGCATTTGCCAGAGACAAACTAAATTCAGTTTGGGGCAGGTCTTGCCATATTCTAATTCTTTAAAAGTCTGGAATTATTTACATATGGGAGCTTGACTAAATAGAACCAGGGACAATCCTGGGCACTGCTCTCTCAACCTGGGGAATAAGGTTTACGGTATTTTTATCTATTAGCTTTGGGCTCTTTCAGCACCTCCACAAGAGGGCAGTCAGGGGAAAGTTTTATTTCTGTCAGAAAGCCTCTCAGTACTAGCTCTTGTAATCCTTGGCTCAAAAGGTGGTTCTTGGTTCATCTTAAAATGAAGAACAAAATCAAATATCAGACATATTAAGTCACAGTTTTTTATATATATACATATATATATATATATATACACACATATATATATACATATACGTATATACATATACGTATATGAATATATGTATATATGACTGCATATTGACTCTACAGGATATGTTTTAAGTAAAAGGGCTTTGCATATAACTTCTCCCATTCTCTCTCCACCCTGACCCTCTCACCTCTCCGACAGGTCCATGAATTCATTTACCTCCCATCTGGCAGCTCACTGTCTTGGGGAAAAGGCAGTACAGAGTGGCAAATGTTGTTGTGACATTTTAGGGAAGCCAGGGAAGGCTTCCTGGTGGAGGTCACGTGACATTTGAACTGAAACCTGAAGGATGTATAGGCAGTGAGAAGTCTTTCTAGGAAAAGTAAATGGCAGGCAAAAGACAAGCAGCGTAAAAGATCCTGCCATATTCAGAAACTAAAAGAGCTTTGCTAAGACTTTAGATTTTTATGGTGGAGATGTTGGGAGGAGCTACAGAATATATTTTGGCAGAGAAGTGACACAATGAGATTCGTGAGTTAGGAATATATGCACATGCGTGCATGTTTGAGAGAAATCGTATGATGGAATTCAAAGAATAACTGTCTGAGTACATCAGTGGGTGTGTGTGTGTGTGTGAAATCAACAATGTATTACACCTTTGAACTCCCATACACAGTTCTTTCTATAAGCAGCTGTTCCCTGGAATTGACTCAGAGTTGCTCAATATTCTTGATTTCTGGAACATTCATCTTTCACGTGGACCGCTTTTGCCAAGGTGTTCTCATGTGTCTGAGCCCTACGAGCTGACAGAACTGATTCCAGGGTCAGCACAAAGTTGGGAATCCTAGGGCCAGCCCTCAATTACATTTAATTAACCTCACTGATTGGAGTAGTTAATGCAGCAACGTTTAAAAACTGTACAAGCACGCAGCCTTTCTCGGAGCCTACACGGAATACAAAGGGTGAAGATAGATAGATAGTCAAGAAAGGGCTTCCAGCTGCTCTAACCATCCCGGATTAAGGTCAGAGTTCAGAACAGTCATTTCAGTGGGAAAGAAATCAAATCAAACCAACCCTAGAGGTTTTAAAATAGGATGACATAAGCACTTTTAAGACAAGATTAATAACAAAAGAGTGAGGGGAAAGGGTGTCTTTGGGGAAGTGAGAGGAATAAGAACAAGGATATATGCCGACTCAATGATTCTTACTAAGAACCTAGTTTAAGAAAATAGACTCAACTCAGTTAAAGAAACATTTACTGAACCCAATAATATTACTATTAATATTAACAGCAACTCAAGCCTTACATTTGTTTAGCACTTTGCAGTGTGCTTCTGCACATGTCAGCTTTCCAGTAACGCTGTGAAGTTGCCACTGCAGTGGAGGCTGTGATGAGCTGCCCAGATCTTCCCTGAAGACTGAAGGCCTTCATCCCCTAAACAGTCCTCACTTAACTGAAGAGTGCTCTCTCTCTCAAGGTCATGCTCCCTTTTTGGGGCAACTTACATCCAATTACTGGCTGACCTAGGGTGTACAGAGCTGGCCCCCTCACCCCAACTCAGGACACTTTAAAGGGCTGTCCTAATGGGGTTGGCTGGAGCCTTCACTGACACGGTACTGCAGTCCCCTTCTCCCGCTGCCTGATCCTGCTTCGTCCCCTCCCTCACCTTCTCTTCCTTCCTTTCCCTTCCCGCCCCTTCTTCCTGTTCCCCTGGTGATGATCCGAAGAGCACTCCATGCTGCACACTTGTACCCATCTCGGAGTCTGCTTCCCCAAGGAATCCAACCTGTGATAGTTATTATCCCAATTTTAAAGATGGAAAAACTAAACATCTTAGATGGTAAACTAATCACCCTAGTTTACCACCTGACAGATGGACAATGACCAGAACTCAGACCTAGCAGATGTTATTCAATGGATGCCAGTGTGCTTGGGCAGGAGGGTATGGAAAGATGAACAAGGCCCCTAGCCTCTGAGCTCACGATAGAAGGAGCAGTGCACACACGAACACAGCCATCACCTGCATGGCCACCATCAGAGGCTCGTGTGTTGGCATGAGGATGGAGAAGAGAGAGTGATGGCAGCGGGCTGTGGGATTTGCAGAGAGTGGGCCCTGAAAACATTCCAGGGAGACTGCAAGGAGCACTGGGTACCTTTGCTCTTCCACTAGTCCTACCTCTACCACTGGGAAAGCAGGTAAGTGAGGGAGCACACCCACAGGGGGTGAGTGCTGAGGGCCGAACTGTAGGATGGCCTCACCGCCCCAGTTCCACTCACCCAGGAACCTCTAGACTGTACAATAGGGTCAAAAGAGCACTCCGGGCTGTGGAGTCAGGCCTCTGTTCCCCTTTTCAGTCCCACTACCTGGTAAGTGAGCTTTGATTTTGACATCTGTAAAATGGACCATCTTGCTAGCAGAATTGTTAAGGAAACAACTTATTAAAAACCTCATTATGCAGCTTGGCATATGGCAAACCAGAAGTCAAAAATTGATCGTGGTCCAAGCAGTGTTTTATAAATTCCCAGATTTTAATCTCTTTGAGTTAAGAAGACAGTCCCTAAAGTTTCTTCACTCCCCCACCACTCCTTGGTGAGTTTTCTCTCTGTGTAATCACTGTCACCACCATCACCACGACAACGTTCATACATACATAATACTATCTATACATATATCCTTACACAGTAGGTATTTGTACACTAAATGCCAGGCTCTGTTCTAAGCACTTTATAATTATTATCCCATTTCACAGAAGAGGACAGTAAGGCACAGAGAGGTTAATAACTTGCCTCTAAGGTCATGCAGCCAGTGATAGAGCTGGGATTCACATCACAGCAGGTTGGCTCCAGAGCCTGTGCTCCCCTTCACTTCTTCACCAAACATAGTCTGTGTGCAGTAACAATTAGAGACATAGACCCCTCCAAGGGGTAAAAGGAGAGGTAAGGTCATTGTGAGAATTAAATGAGATAAGTAAAACAAAATAGTAACTGGCACACAGGAAACACTACATAAATAAATGTAAGTTATTCTCATTAAGGAATAACTTTTTCCCTTTGAATAAATGGTGACACTCCCCTCTATTTATATAGTATTTTTTAACTCAACACAGCATTTCCAGACAAGCATGGGAAATGTGATGATTAATGTATGTCAACTTAACTGGGCCACTTGGTGCCCAGATATTTGGTCCAACATTATTCTGAGTATGTCCGTGAGGGTGTTTTGGATGGGATTAACATTTGAATCAGTAGACTGAGTAAAGCAGATTACACTCCCCGACGTGGGTGTGTCTCATCCGATCAGTTGAGGGTCAGGATAGGACAAAAAGGCTGACCCTCATGCAAGAAAGAGGGAATCCTCTTGCTGACTGCCTTGAGCTGGGACGTTGGTGCTTTCCTGCCTTCTGTCTCAGACTGAAACATCTTTCTGGGTCTCAAGACTGCAGGCTTTAGGACTGGGTCTACACCATCAGCTCTCCTGGGTCTCCAGCTTCCAGACTGCAGATCTTGGGACTTGTCAGCTTCCGTAATCGCGTGGGCCAATTCCTTGTCATAAATCTCTTTATACATTCATACTTACATACATACATATATACATAAATACATATATACATACACACATCCTATTGGTTCTGTTTCTCTGGATAATCCTGACTAACTAGTTAATACAAGAAGTATTCTCACCTCTCCCATCTTACAGATGAGGCATGGAGGCTCAGAGAGGTGGAATGACTTGCACAGTTTATAACTCGTCTCCTCATCGTTCATCACCAAGACTCCGAGTCCTGTTAATTGTACTTTCATTCATTCAGCAAACACTTATCAAGCAACTGTTATGAGCTAGGCATTGTACCCCTAAATAATTTTCAAATCTTCTCTGTCCCTCCTCCCCCTGGCTCTCCACAGCTCAGCTTATCCCCTCTCTTCCAGGGTACTCTATCCCACATCAGTCCTTTCCCCACATACTATTGACTCCAGGACCCTTGGCATATGCAAACCTGATCACATTACTGTCAACTGGAATCCTTCACTACCTCCCCATGGCCCACATACACGCAGGCACGATACACAGAACCCACTGTGATCTGGTCCCTGCCCCACCTGTGCAGCCTCCTAGGCCGCCATGGCTGAGCTCTCCTTTACCTACCAATGCACTAAGCAACAGGACTATGGCTAGAACTCTCACTTCCTCCTCTTATCCTCTCCAAAGCACAAAGAGGAAGAGCATTTTAAAATAAACCAAATCTTTGGTTCTAATAAAATTATATATATAATGATATTACATGGTGGGTATATAGGTGTTCACTTTAAAATTCTTTTAACTTTGCTGTATGTTTAAAATTTTTTCATAATTAAATGAAGGGGAAAAATACCTCTCCCCTGCTTAAAACCTTTCAGTCACTTTTCCTTGTGCCAAGAATAGAATCCAAATACCCTAAAATGTCACCTACAGAGACTTATGTGATCTGTCTCTACCTGTCTCCATGGTGGCCTGTCAGCCCCTCAAGCATGCCAAACTCTTCCCAGCCTTTACGCACACATAGCATTTCCCATCTGGCACACATTTTATCCCACTCTCTTCCTGGCGACTCCATTAGGTCTCTGCTTAAATATCCCTTTCTCATGAAGGCCAAATCCAAATTATGTTCTATTCTCTTAATATCTTATTCTTTCTTTCATAGCCCTTAATACAATTTGTTGACAAGTGTTTGTGGGTTTTATTATTATTTATGTCTATCCTCTAAACTAGGTTATAAGCTCCATGAGGTTCTGCTCCTAATTGTATTCCTAGTGCCTAGCACACACCAGGTGCTCAATGTGTATGCTTAATTAATGTTCTATAAACCCATCACACAGCTGAGCATCTTCCCACCTCTCTTTTTCCTGTTCCTTCTACTGAGACTGACCCATTCCTCCTCCCTGCCTCCAGTGTCTTCATCTGGCAAATTCCTATATCATCTTTAAGACTCAGGGCCCCCATGCCCCTCTTTCCTCACGGTCCTTAGGTCATTCGGCATGAACTTCCACAGCTCCTAAGCACTTAGCTCACACATGGGAACTACACTTTATCTTTTCTGTGAGCTCAAGGTCATGGACTGGATACCTTTCAACCCAAAGAATCCCTGAACCAGAACAAGGCCTGACATACAATCAGCTCCAATGAACATTTACCAAAAGGTGGCTGACTTAAGAGACCAGAATTAGAAATGTATAAAATGTGCCTGGCATATAGAAAGTACTCAATAAATGGCAACAATTATTGCCACTATTATCATAGTAACATTTTTATACCTGATCATCCTCTGAATGATTTTGAACCATTTTATTCACTCAACAGATATTTATAGAGTGCCTACTCTGGAGTATGCACAACAAGGATAGAAAAAGTAACCAACTGATCAGAGACTGACTCCTCAAGAAACTCACAATGAGGTAAGACAAAAGTATAAATAACTATAAAAACAAGTCCTAAGTGTTTTAAAAGAATCTGCCTAGGCTTCAGCCACAAAGTAAAGCACAGCCCAGCCAGGCCACACTACATGTACAGCCATGGCACCCAAACCCTTGCTCTTGTGTTAACAGTACAACATCTCAAAGTGTGTTATTTGGACTGCATGTCACCAAATGCACTCACCTCTCCTTCTCTATAATGAGGGTGACCCAGCATGCCTTGCAGGCCTAACTAGCCAAATACCAGCTCATAGCCTTGTTCACATGGTCCACTGAAGATGTCTAGAAGGCAACTGAAGGTGCAAGAGTCTTACCTGGAAGACCAGAATCTGGCTGCGTGTTAGAGCTCTACTTTTCTAAGCACTTGAGGTCTTTGTTACTCATAGCCTGCCCAGTTTGGTTATGGTCACCATTAATTCAGACAAGGTTCTTGATATTTTCCTCATTTACAAAGCCACTGCCTCTCAAACCCCAGTGGATGACCAAAAGTTAACATTGCATGCTAATGTTTCATGTGTGTGTACATGTTCACTAAAAGGTAAGGAGTTGTTTTATTCTTAATTCATATTTTCATAAATTTTTCATATATATTATTGATTTTGCATTGAAATAGTTTTGCAAAGCGTTTTAGTAAGAATCCTTATTTAGCATCTTGCAGACCACAACACCTAGTAATAATGATTTTTCACAAAAATAAGAACATGGGTTTTTGTTACTTTGCTTTAAAAAAAATCAATAGAGCATTTGTGCCTGTATTAGAGATTAAAATACCCTTTTTTTGCCTCACAATTAAGATGAACTTTTTTTTAACAATAAAAGAGAATTTGTCAAATATCCTTGCCCCAGCCACAAAATTTCTAAGTTTCTTAAAAGTTTAAAGATACAGAGGTGAGGAAATGACCAAATATGAAGTTAAGGACCTGAATTTATACCAGAATTCCACTGCTTAGTAAGGACTGGAGAATGTTTCTTCCTCTGTAAAGATGGAGTAACGTGCTCCACCCCCAGGTACAGTGAGGCTTGAGGGACACTAGGTGTCTGAGCAAAGGGCTGAACAGAATGCACAGGTGTAGGCACCTTCTATCTTACAGCTCAAGATACAGATTAGGGTCCTATCATCCACAGAGAAGGGGGGATTTTAAAATTTCATCTGAATAACCACTGACTGAGCTGGGCATCAGGGGTGATGGGAACTAAAGGTGAATAGGCTCTGTCTCTCCTCCCAAAGGGTTCAGAGTCTGGCAGTGATGCCAGACCACCTTAGAGAGTGTTAACCCAGCCCAGACTCTGGAGTCAGGTGACGTCAGGTGATCTCTGGATACCCTTCTGTTCATCTCCACTTCCCAGCCTGGGTACCTGCAAAAGTTATTTCATGTCTTGAAACCTCAGTTTCCTCATCTGAAATAAGAGGATAACAATAGTATTTATACCTTGTAGTGTTGTGAAAGGATTCACATAAAGGCCTGAGCATAATGTCTGGCATTAGCAAGTGCTCAACCTTTGTATCAGGATTATTATTTATGTCATCCCAGCAAAGAGCACAGATCTGAGGGACCTTCCAGATAGGTTGGAGTCTAACTACTGAGACAAGGAGGATCTCTGTGCCCCTTGATGAGCTAAAGGGAGAGATGACTCACCCATAGCCCTTTCTTATCCAAGCCTCTTTTCATTCAACAGTGAATCTGACAGTGAGTGGTTGTCACGCTAATGGGTCTTGGCATCTGTCTCATAAAATGGTGGAAGGCCAAGCAGCGCTGTGAGCACCAAGCACATCCATGCCTGTGCTGGGCAGGAAATGCAGGGTGGCTCACATTGGCACAGGGGCACAAAAGGCATCTGTGAATTATCCAGGCCACAGTTTATTTCTCTTGCTCCTGGCATCGTGGCCATAGTGCCTCCTTCAGATGATGGACAGGAAGTCGATAAGTAAAGGAAATGGAAACTTGTGTGGGCTAAGGTTAGGTTTGGGCATTAGTCTATTTGCCTCATCATTTATTCATTCACTTCAGGACTTGAACTTATTTCTGTCTGATTCCAGAGTCCAGATTCTTCTTGTGCTCAAGGGCCCTGCCATTCTGACTAAAATGCAAACAGGAAGCAGAACACAATCCAAGTTTGTGTAAATCCAAGGAAAGCTAATCATTACCATCAAGACATTCAAATCTTTACAAGTGTTTCAAATCATTTCCAAGTGATTTAATAATTTTACTATAAATAATGGGTGCCATTTCTTGAGCTCTTACTGGGTGCCATGCACTTTATATGCATTTACGTCAATTTATGTGAGTGCCACTTGATATAAACTGTTATCATACACATTCTCTCAACAGTTTTACAACAACCCTTATGTGGGAGGCAGTCCCGACTCCATCTCCCTTCCCCAGTTATGAGCCTCATTTTACGGACAAGGACTCTGAAGTTCAGAGGAGGTCAAAGAGCTTGAGCAAGGTCTTACTTACAGTGTGAGTAAGTACAAGGCCTTCAGCACCCTTTGCCTGTCCAGTTTGATTACAGCCCCCCTCGTGTGCAGAAAAAGCTCGTGGTACTCTCTTCATCTACCGGAAACCAGTTCTTCGCATACAACTTAGCCGCCTTTCTAAAAATCAGCTGCCAGTGATAAACCTGCACCTAACAATTCCTACCCCAAAGGCAGCCACCTAGTCCCTAGGAAGCTGGACCCACTGTGGACCTCAATTTCACTCGGAGTCTCTGTAACCAAATGGTCCAATAAACATTTATTGGTTAAATTAGTAAAACTAAAAGATGCAAAGCTCAGGAGAAACTTGCTGCAGAACTGAAATTAAGAAGTCTATTCATTCCTTGTGGAATGGACAGTGCCAGGCACGTTTACAGCCAGGCCAAGAAACACTGTTTGCTACATGCCAGGCACCATTATAGGGGCTGAGGAGACAAGGAGACAAGGTAGCCCAAGTCCTTACCCTCATGGAGGTTCTATTCACGTGAGGAGGGAACAAACAACAAATCAAAATGAAAATAAAATAGTTGTAGGTAGTAGTTTAAACAGTATAAGGAATATAAAGCAGGTGAAGGGGCATAGACAGAACAGGGCAGGGGGAGGCGGCTCTTCAGGAGTGGCAGTCAGAAGGCTCTCTGAGGAGAGGTCATTTGCGCAAAGGCCTCAGCCAAGTGAAGGAGGAAGCCACCTGACGGTCTGGAGGAACAGGTAGAGAAGAAAGGTGCTGAGGCAGAAGCTGGCTGGGCATCCTGGAACAAGACAAGTTGGCCAGTGGGGCTAGAGTGGGGTGATCTGAGGGTAGGTCTGAGAGGCAGGCTGAGATAATACTGGATGTTGCAGGCCACAGTTAGGAATTTGGATCTCATTTACTCCACCACCAGTTCTATGAAGTATGTGGTATTTACAGAGGAAGAATTTGAAGTCTAAAATGATTATATAATTTTCTCTGCTCTTAATAAAATCTCACCATTCAGCGGCAGAAGTTTCATATTCTACATTCTTGCTATCAAATGAAAGCACAGGTCAGTTAAGAGGAAAATGAAAATGATGGGGAAGGGAGTCCCATAGAAGAATCCATGCTTTTCTTCCCCCCAGGACAGATTCCCAAATAGTGTTAAATGAGTAGACATCTGAACGAGGACTCAGGAAAGTAAATGTACTGCTCAGCCCTCTCTGGCCATTGCGATTCTACTGTACCTCCCCCAAACGGGAAATACTGTCCCAAGAATTGCTATCCCCTCCATTTCAGTGACAGTTATTTACATAACACATGTTCTTCCATGTCCAACCACATTTACAGTGCCAAAAAAGCTTGGGAAAATAAGGAATCCTGTTTCCTGGCAAAGTGAGGGGCAGCCGACACATCAATTTTATCTTAGTCTAGCTATTCCCTGTAATAATTACATACTTAGCAAATTCACCTAAGGGGTAAAAGAAACCACAGAATGTCATAGAAGGTGTTAATCACAGCCATAACACTAAAATAGAAAGGACTTAGAAATGTTTAAAATACTTAAGTAATACCTTTAATTGGCCTTCACCAAAAATTCACGAGGGCTGACCTCCTGTGAGTTATTGAGCATGGGGAGCAGCAACAAAAGCAATATTGCATTGAGGTCATGACTGCGGGCTCTGGAGTCAGGCTGCTTGGGTTCAGAAGGTGGTTTTAAGGGTGTAATAAGCTAATTCATGTAAAGTATACTTAGTATGATGCCCAGCACACAACTGTAAAAACCAAGCTGTTATTATTGCTACTATAGAGTACTATTACTATTACGATTATTACTATTATATTATTATTTACAGAGGTAAATAAGCCCCAGATTCTGCCTCAAGCCTCAAGGATGGTGAAGTAAATAACATCACTAACTAAGAGGAATACAACCAAACAGAGATGCCAAGAACAAACTGCAAGGGGGTAGGGGAACCAAGGACACATATCCAAAACACATTTATTGAGCACCTACTCTGGGCCTGATACTAGTGGCTAGTAATACAAATAAGTCTGACGATATGATCCCTGTCCTGAAGGAATTCACTATAACTTTCCTTTGATTCATGAGTGATTCTGAACCAAACAAGTAGTTCATAAGCATCCATGTCTAGTGATACACTAATGGAGTTCCTGGTTTAAAACATAGCTCTTGGGTTACAACCCATACAACCCATCTAAGAACATACACCCCGTCTAAGGAGACAAGACTCAAGCATACGAAACAATAAGTAAACAAGCTAAGTGTGAGAAGGGGAGGGTATAAATGCTATAGGCAACCAGAAACAAGATAGGATAATGGGGGCCAGAGAGGTCCAGAAGGGCTTCATTAATCAGGGGACAGAGAGTCAGAGAGTGAGGTGTCCTCATCAGCGCAATAACTTGGTCTCCATCAAGAGAAGGCTGTCCTCTTAGCTGGTAAAATGATGCTGCTGCTAAAGAAATTGAAATGTGACACAGAGATTCATAAACAGAGCTTGCATGAAATGAAATCTGTTTCATATAAAACAGCGGGATATAATAGAAAGAGTATGGACTTAGAGATCAAAGGCCTCAGTGGCTACCGTCTGTGAAATCCTGGGTAAATTACTTACTCTCTCTGAAATAAACAAATGTTTGTGAATAAGCGAAATAAATAGATATTAGATGACCATGCCCTATTTAAATCAGGTACATCTCTGTGGACAATAAAACCACTCTCTGATCCTAGAAAGAGAAAATGCCTATGAAATGAAAAAGGAGTTACTATTAATTCATTTCATCTAGGGGTGTTGAAACAGAATAGGCCATCCTTTTTTGGGAAAACTTATCTGTAGACCTCCATTTAGATCCAGAGCTATCTCAATGGAATACTTGCAAGAAGATCCATGGATTTCACACAACCACACAAGTCTAATGTTCAGAAATGCAACTCAAAAATCAACTCTTGATCACCTACTGTGTCAGACACTGGGACAGGCAACAGAGACATGGAGATGAAAAAGACACCATTCCTGCACCCCATGGAGTTCACCGGCATGTAATCATACTGTTCCAACAGGGCCAAAAAGCTTTCTACTCACTATTACACAGCCTGGACTTGAACCCCTGAAACCTCCAGCTATCGGTCCTAGCCTGGTCCTGCCTTCTCCCACTTGAGAGCCCTTCAAAATAAAGAAAATGGAGGTTCACCAACTCTCCTGAGCATTATTATCCCATTTCACCCACCCCCAAACCAGTCCAACTGGGCTGCTCTTCCCCAAACACTCTTCTTGTTCTCCCATGTTTAGTCTTTTATTTCAGGAAGACTTTCATTTCCATCCCCATCTCTATGCACCCCTGACCACCTATCTCAAACAACATCCACCAGGTCTATCCCCTGTAACCTCCTTTATTTTCCTCACTGCATTTAATGATGACCTGAAACGGCATTATTTTACTGAGTAGTTTATTAGCTTGTTATTTATATGCTCTGCTGGAATGTAAGCTGTCTCCAGCATCTACCACAGTGCCTGGGTAAAGGAAGCACTCAATTTTGTCAGAATAAATAAATGACAGGACACACAAACTCCATATCACTTTATCTACCTCTTTCTGATAATATCTGTCCCTTTTGACATAGTAATATTTATATACATACACATATCATAAATATGTCTTCCGCACACGGTAGGAAACTCCTTGAGGACCCATTTCTGTTTTACCTTTTAATGCTCCAGATACCCAAGGTAGAGCATTTCCTTGGTTAATGCCTATTGAAAGAATAAATGAGGTAGTCCTTTCGTTAAGGCCTGTGGAATAAATAAATAATACGGCCCATTCCTTTTCAGGTTTCTTAATCTTGTCTTTGTCAAAACTCTGTTCAATCTTCAGAAATATGAACATAATTGGTTGGTTACATAAAAAAGTAAAGAGTCTTTTTAATCACATTTCTGCCATTTTTTTAAAAAGACTAATTACTTGACCACCAAGTTTAAAGGTTATTTTTACCCCATCCATCAACCCCTTACTTGGTAGCACTTTTGCAAACACCTATCAATTTCTTGGGGATAAAAAAATGAATAAAGCCTTTAAAACACATGCACTCTTCTAGAGTGTACCAATCTGTCCGTGCTGTGGGTATAAGCTATTTTTACCAGGTGATACTGTGATATTCCTTTTCAACACATGATATTCACTCTTTCAAGCTGTTCAGCACTGTTCTATTTGGTTTCATGTTACATCAATGAGACAGTTTGAGGGAAAAGGAAAAATGGGACATGCTATATTTAGTAGCACCACTAAAACCCTAAATAAAAACTGAAATTTCCTAAGCTCCTTGGCTATCCAATCTATATCCAGGACCCTACCTACCAATCTAAGATTAGGGCCATATAGGAAATGCTTTTGTCCAGAGAGTTTTTTCCTCGTAATTTTAATTACAGTGTCTATTTACAGTGTCTCTAAAACTTTATAGGGTTAAAGATCATAAAGGTCATAGAAGGGCCAAATAATTGCTACATGTATTTTGTATTTTCATTGCATTTTTACTGGGAATTATCAGCTAATTATATTTTAAAATAACACATCTGGTTATACATCTGGGCATGCTGAGTTTGAGGTGGTCATGTGACAACTATGAAGCGTCGGCTAACAAGCAATTAGACATAGAAAAACAAAGCTCTGGGTTAGGCTGGAGTATCAATGTTCCTACATGAAAGTGGAACATGAAACCATGGAAGTAAATAACATGACCCTTGAAGAGTCAGGAGAGCAGTAGGCTGAGGATGAAATCTTACTGCCCAAATGTTAGCAATCAATGTTTGCCGGAAAGGTAAGAAACAGTTTCAACAGAAGTACAGGTATGTGCCTAAGACAGTATCTATCACCTACTAAAGGTTCAAAGATACTTCACTCATAGTCTCATTGTAAGATTCAGTGGTTACAGGCAAAAGGTCTTTGTAACCTGCACATCGTGGTACAAACATTTATTTCTATTGTTTCTAGAAGACACGTAAGACTAGTGGTAGAACAGTTGCAAAACTGGTCACAATCTGTACACCTGCTTGTATCCAAGCCCTTGCAATGTGACTCTGCAGGTCTTCCTATCAAGAGACGTGATCTTTTTTCCCATGTCTGTCTCTGTGCTGGCCCTGTGACTTGCTTTGGCCAATAGGATGCAGTGGAAAGACCATTGTGCCAGTTCTTGCTTACTTTCACTCTTTCTCTTTGAATCCTGCCCAGCTGTCATGGGAACAAGCCCTCGTTGTTCGTCCAGACGAAGAAAGATGACATGGAAAACAGCTCAGTGAGCCCAGCCAAGGCCATCCTAGAACAGCCTATATAGCCGGTCTGCCCCACATATATGAGAGAGCCCAGCCAAATCAGCAGAGCTGCCTACCTACCTGCCCTAGAGTTGACTGCAAATGTATGAATGAGCACAACTGAGATAAAAAGAACTGCCCTTCTGACTTACATAGTCATGAGCAATAATAAACACTCACTGTTTTAAACCTCTGAGTTTTATTTAGAGTGGTTAATTATACTATATATAGTTATAGGTAACTGATACAAGTAGCAACAAATAAACCAGCCTATCAGGAACCTTCAAGGAACTTACAGTTAGTTGGAGATGCAAGGCTGAAATACACAAAAAGCTAACTGATATAATAAGAGATGAAATGTAAAAAGGTATTACTAATTGTCAAATGAATGGAATAAACAGTCAGATGCCAGAGCTCAAAGGAGAGTGAGAGAAATGTGGGCTGGATCTGTCTGGCAAAGCTTCACATGGAAGGAACATGGAGGAGGAAGGATGAGAGATTCACTGCGGGAGCTGTGTCTTCTGTTGCTGTAGGTGTGTGATTCTTGTTGTAGGGTTGTCATGGTGATTGTAGGACACACAGGATGGGAAGATTCCCTCTAGGAGCACAGTCTTCCATTGCTGTAGGTGTGTGATTCTTATTGTAGGGTTGTCACGGTGACTGCATCTTCAAGATATCCATGTGGTGACTATTCAAGTCTGGTGTGTTTGGACAAGGCCAATCCTTTGAATATGCACAGAAAGGATTCAACATATCCAGCACATTCACACTTGGAAGGGCTGATAACTGGATCCTGGAAGCATGAAGCAACCACCAGGTCATGATATTCAACAGATCCAGAAAACCAACAGTAAGTCTAAGGCTTATTGTCTGGACCAGTCCCATGGAGCAGGAAAAAAGATGGAGAGAAGGACCAAGAAGAAATGCAAGCCACAAACAATGCACTTAAAATGTCAGCAGTTCATGTTGTAGCAGTTGGGGGCCAGGGAAAAATTAGCTAAGAAGAAAACACCTGCACTTGGGAAAATGCAACCAGTTTCCTTTCCAGGTTATTTTCTTTCTATTCTCAATATCCAGGAAAGACCCTCCTCGATCTGACACAATCTAACTTCTCAGGATTGCCTCTTGCCATCTATGTCCTTCATCACTACCATGCACCAGCCGCACCACAATGCTTGCTTTGTCTCAGCACACTTTGCTCTGTCACACACCTGGCATCTGGGGCTTTGCACAGGCTATTCCTTCTTTCCTTCTACTGGATCTCTCGTCTCCTCTATACACACTACCTAATCCTGCCTCCCTTCTTCCACTAGCTAATTTCTATTTTTCCTTCATACTTAGTTTAACTGTCACTTGCAGGTTGAACAGAGGGGAAACCACGAAGCCCTGTGGGAAAAAATACCACCATAAATGAGGAAAGAGGCTGGTAGAGTGGGCCTAAAAGCTGGCTGGGATCAGTGATTCCAGGTAGAGTGGGAGGTTCTAATTTAAGTCACATTTAACAGTTTGAGAAAAGGATGTGTGATAAAGAATGAAATAACTTTGTCACTAGGAGCCCACACCACAATGCTATGAGGTCCCCCACAAAAGGACATACACATAAGAAGAGGAAAATGCTTCACTCCTGACTGGAAAGGGACGCATCTGAGATCAGGAGGTAGGAAAAACGGCAACAAACTCCAAGTGACAGGAGAAAGAGTAGATGTTCCAAGAGGTCTTGGAGGGAGAGAGGTGCTTAGGTGGTAAGATGTGTACAGCACAGAGTAGATCAATACAGATGCCAACAAAGGAACAGAAATCTAGAGACAGTGGCCACAGAGGAAGCCAATAAGCCAGCAGGTCACATCATGTAGGTGTTTCCAACAGTGGTAGAAGCACAGCGGAAAAATACAAGCAGCTTTAAACAAACAAGTAAAAGAGCAGACAATGGTCAGCAAATAAGGTGAGAGGAGACATCAGAGGAGAAGAAAGACAGGAGTGTAAGTAGCAGGACATATTATATGTTTATATTAATATGTATTATATATGTTTATATTAATATATGATGATGATAATAATATTCAATTTATAAAAGATTTACTCAACTACCAAGCATGAACCAATAATATGTGTTATTTCGTTTGAAAAAAAAAAAAAAAAGCCTTTGAAGATGCCCAGAGAGACATAAGGGCAGAAGTGACAGCAAGCCATTTGGTACACTGGAGAATATACATCCACTGGACTTAGTGACAAAGATTTTAAGTGACCTCACGTAAGATCCGGGAATGGTAGGGGCTTAAGGGGCATTCAGGTTGTATTTGTTTAGAACCCAATTACCCTGTCAGAATGAAGGGCTGCCTGAGGTCAAAGACTGCTTGTTGTTCACCACCAAATGAATAGTACCTAGCTCTGTGCTTGACACACAGAGGGCACTCCACAGATACGTGTTGGTAGACTTTGGATGGATGGATGGATGGATGGATGGATGGATGGATGGATGGATGGATAAAAATATCAGCTTAACACACACCTGTATCATCAATAAGATAAAAAGTATTTGTCTATATTTGAACCCAAATTTTAAAGAGGCAGAAAAGCATCCCTGAATCCAAGCTTACTGCTGATGATGGTGGGAAATAAAGTGAGATACTCTCAAGAGAAAGGTAAAATTTATCTCCCCATCTCTTGCCACCATCACCAACATTCCCCTCTTGTACATTCTCTTATAAATCTCTTTTCTACTCACAGACTTGAAAGGTTCCAGGTTTGGGAGTTAACAGGCCAGGCAAACAAACGATCCTCTTCATTCATTGATTCAACAAACACTTCCTTAGTTAAGCATGCCACTAGGCCATGGGTACACAGACAAGCAGGAGACAGGCCAGCAAACATCATCTCAGGTGACTGTGGTATGGTTAGACAGAGGACTCCTATGACAATACAGGGCAATGATTCCCAGCTCAGGTTGGAAAGGTCAGAGGACATGACAGGCATTCCAGATGAGTACACTGGCATGGGATAAGAGGAAGGATGGTCCACACTGGGAGTAGAGGAAGTGAGAAATAACACAAATTAGGTTCCTCCTCTCTAGACTCTCAGAGCACTCTACACACCTCATCATTGCACTAAGAGCAAAGATTGAAACTGTCTGTTTATTTTCCTTGCTTTCTGCACTAGATTATTGGCTCAATGAAATCAGAGACTATATCATTCATCTCTGTATTCCCAGAACCCACCAGTTTCTAGGATACAAAGGGTATTTAATTGGATAAATAAGAACTTTAGAATAGGTGGTAACATACCATAATTGTTAAGAACATAATTAAGAACGTTGAAACTCATTTGGCTCTGAGACCTTGAGCCATATCTGTGTGCCTCTTTCCTCATCTGTAAAATGAGGATAATAATAGTACCTACACGTATCAGTTGTATCCTCCAAGAAGCAGACATTGAGACAGAGTCAGGAGTGTAAGAGATGTATCAGTTTATTGTGAAAATGCAGTGGGGAGGACAAGTAGAATTGGAGAGGGGAAATCTCAGACCGTGATGCAGACCAGACAAAGGCTTGGCCAACCCAGAAGGGAGCTCTGGAACCAAGATTTCCCATAAGAACAGACCCCACACTGGGCAGAAATCATCAGGCCATAGTATCCCCACTGTGCTCAGTCATTGGCTGGGGCTATCCAGGAAAAGCATGGCCTAAAGGTGCTCCAGCTGGAGGCTGGAATCTAATTGACTCCTGGCTGATAAAGTGAGTTCTCTCTTGAAAGGAGATCTGAATGGCACACCTCTGTGGTGGCCACACTACCTAATGGACTTAAGAAGTTTCCATTAGTTAACACAGATAAAACACTTAAAACAGTACCCAGAACTTAGTAGTACTATTAAAATATTTGGTATTACTATAAAATATCTGTATAATTACATATAACTTCAAAGCTTGAGTCTATGTTGGGAATGACACATTCAAATGACAACAGAGACTAGGCAGGAAACAAATATGCAAACTGACCTGAGTAAGATAAAAGGGAGTAAGGGGGCCACGTTCTCTGTAGCCTGCTGGAGAGTACATACCCTGCCTAAAGATATTCAGATTAAAAAGAATACCAAAGACAATAGGCACTATTCAAGCCCAGCTAAGATTCAAACTTTGAAAACTAAATTTGTATAGAATTTTATGAAAAACCAGAAGCTATTATGCAAAGATCGTCTCTGTCATTTTTGATCATTGACAATTAAGCAGAGTATCACAGGGACCCTGCTTTTCATATTCTATGCTGGTGATCTTGACTTCTTTGATATTTTAGGACTGATAGTACAATCTCAAAAGATATCAAGGAATATTGAGGTTCCTTCTGCACTTGGTAATTCAAAGTATTTTTTAAATTAGTTTCAGGTGTACAAAACAAGTAATAGTTAGACATTTCACCCCTCACAAAGTGATAATCCCTCTCCCCCTATCTATTGCCCCCTCTGACAATGTATATATTTATTACAGTTCCATTGATTCTATTCCCAATGCTATACTCCATATCCCATGGCTATATATATTAAATTATAGCTGACATACAATATTATTTAATGTATAGAGATGATCTGCTGGATATTAAACGTTGTTTATTTTTCTCTCCAAAAAGAGAAAGTGAAGAAAAAGTACCTTGAAAGAGGAGTATAAACCATGCTTGATTTATACAAGGCACTCAGGGTATCTGCCCATAGGAAGTAAGCAGACAGCTTTGTCCAGCCAGATCCAAGAAGAGATGGAGTAGGTGTGGGGTGGCCAGGGTTCTAGGCCTGTAAAGGTGTGGAAACATGAGCTCACAGTGGCACTGAGTGCTGAGACTTGTTTGAGATGTGGCCAATGACAGTGTGAGAATACTGTTGCAAATGGGATCATGTTGGTGGTAGTGCAGTAGTGAGAAGAGGATTCAGTCTAGCATATTCTCAGCTATAACCTGCCCAGGTCCTCCTCCACATGGTAATAACAGGAGACTGCTTCACAAAATCTTTAGTCACTGCTCTGGATCTTGGTCCTGGATCCACCTGCCCCAAGCAGGTTGCAATTCTGCTACCTGAGTTCTGGCTTAGCTACAAAGGGTGACACCACTTATGATTCCTTAGTGGGGTGCACTGATGTACTCTGACCTGCAGAGTTGGAAAAGGAATGTGGACACCCCTGTTATATTTGATTACGTACCACGAAAAATCATACAGCGTCTATTGGAAGTAATGCTTTTGACATATAGATGTCAGGTGCCTAAATGACAGTCCTTGGTGACACATAAAAAGGTTCATACCAATCTCTCTGAACTCTGAAATTCTAGGATCTACATAAAGAGATTTGACAGTTTATTCTGTTTTTAGTTGCACTAAATGGTATATTACAGGCAAACTTCAGGGCACACAATAACTTTTTTCAATTTTGCATGACAGGATAACTTTTTTTTCAAATAAAATGTTTAGGTGAAATTTACATAACATAAAATTAACCATTTTAAAATGAACAATTCAGTGGCATTTAGTACATTCAGTGTTGTGCAACCACCACCTCTGATTAGTTCCAAAACATTTCCATCACTCCAAAGTAAAATCCCTTACTCATTAAGCATTTCTCCCCATTTCCCCCTCCCTAGACCCTGGGCAAACACCAATCTGCTTTCTGACTCTATGAATTTATCTATTTTGGATATTTTATATAAATGGAATCATATAAAATATCACCTTTTGTGTCTGATTTCTTTCACTTAGTATGTGTTAGAGGTTCATCCAATTGTACCATGTATCAGAACTTCATTCCTTTCCATTGTATGTATGTACCGCAATTTGCTTATTCATTCATCCATTGATGGACATTTAGGCTGTTGCCATCTTTTGGCTATTGTGAATAATGCTGCTATGAACATGTGTACACATGTACTTGAATATCTGTTTTCAATTATTTTGGATACACACCTAGGAGTGAAATTGTGGGAGCAATAAGGTAATTCTATATTTAATTTATTGATGAACTGACTTTTCCACAGTGGCTGTTCCATTTTACATTCCCACCAGCAATGCACATGAGTTTCCAATTTCTCCATATCATCACCATTTTGTCATTTTCTGGGTTTTGTTGTTGTTTTTTAATTATTATAGCCATGCTAGTGGATGTGAAGTGATATCTCATTGTGGTTTTGATCTGCATTTCCCTAATGACTAATAAGTAGAGCATCTTTTCATGTGTTTTGGGGCTATTTTTTAACATTTTAAACGACAATCAGGGATCCAAATTTAAGTTAAAATCCAACTGCATATGAAGCTTCCAAATGCAAATTACTCAACTGGGGCGACACTTGAAGAGATACTTGCTATGAGCTTCACGTACTAGTTTGCTCACGTACAGACAATAATAACCACATTACAACTCTCTAAGTTTTGGTTTAGTTTTTTAAAATGTTGATTGTAATATGCGTTCCAATTTCAGAAATCTTATCTTAAAATCAGAGAAATATGGTGTTTAAGAAAATGTAAGTTTCACAAGGGCAACAATTTTTGTCTATATCGTTCTCCATCTCTGAACAAGGCACATATTAGGCACTCAGTAAATGCTAGCTAACTAAAGAGAGATCACTATCTGAACCCAGAGACTAACTGAATGCAGATGGTTAAGGTAGAGGGATGGATCTAAAATAATTCCTCAAGATTCTTCTGTTGAGGTCCACTGATGCCATTAACTAGAATAATGAATATAGGAACAAGATCACTTGTGATAAAGGAATTATCTCAGAATTTTTACCATTAATTCAGAGCTCCAATTTTACTTTTTATTCTTCAATTTTCATGCTCCTTTTATACAACCCTTTTTATGTGGAAAAATGTAAGAGAAGAGTGATAGAGTGCTCTAAAAACATAAGGTAATAATGCTGCTACTTGTAAACATTTCCACCTTAATATTTTGTGGTTTGATTTTTCTTCTTTTATGTCCTATTCTGTCATCATCCCTGCAGAATGTCACTCCATCCCCTTTTTGTCCAATTTTCCATGGTTATTATGAAAGTTACACTACTGACCCTTCCAATCTGGTTTAGCAATTTATTAAGCCTGTTCTCTGGCTTATGAATTAGAGAATGTCTCCCACGGAACAGACCTTATCTAGAAAAGCAGACCATGGTCCATTGCGACTCTATATGACACCGCAGTGTGACTAGAGGACAGATCACTAAATTTTAGTTTATTCTGATCACTTCCCCCCCTTGTAAACTGTGATTCTTCCACAACAAAAGTTAGGATAAATAACTCAAGCTTACTTTAATTTGGTAAAAATGTTTTGGTACCACTTGTCTTTTGAAATTATTTTATCATAAGAATATTCTAACCTTGCAAAATTTACACTGCAAAATAGATCATGCCTTTGAAGAGGAAAGAAATACTATCTCAACACACAATAAGATTGTCCCAGGTACACTAAAGTTTCTTGAGCTCTGTCCTTCTGCTATATGTCTCTAAACAACATGGCAATTTAATCTCAAACTACAGTACAGCATTACAGTTAGTATCATTTTCCCCTCAACAAGTGATAGTACGAGTGGACAGGGAGCGTTTGCAGTACAAAACCCTTACTTGTGATGCAAACTTGGGATCTGACTTCTATTATTACAGTCATGCACCAGGCACTTTCAGAAACACTAGTTCCCATGACCTGAGGAAGATCATCAAAACTGCTGCTTCCCAGATGACCCTTTGTTCGGAATCTCACGCTGTGAGAACTAAAAGGCCTTTAATATCAGAGATGTAGGGAAAAGATGGCCAACCAACCTTCGGGGGATGAGGGGGAAGAAAATCACTTCTATAATAACAGCAGAGCAAGCCAACCCAGGTAAACCACAGGCATCCAAATGTGGGATAAGAAACAAAAGTTGTACAGAGTTCTACTCAGGCCTCCAGCAGCAAAAACATGACTCCATGGCATTGACACCCTATTTAGAAACTCTCCAGTTGATGAGAGTTTAGAAGTTTTGCTTTTTATCTTTTCCTTGCTCCCATTATTATCCCACCTTTCTGACATTTTAATTCAAATCAGTAGAAAGAACTTCAAAACTTTTCTTGTAAAGATTTTGGTTGAAGGAGCCTTACACTGAGTCACTGGCTCAATAAATACTTGTTGATTGTCCACTAAGGGCAGGGCCCTATGTCAGACTGTGGGATGTAGTGGATACGATGATGAATAACCCATCCCACCCAACTCCTCCAATGCAGGAGACACTTTCTCCAAAAGCAGACAGCTCTGTCCTCATTGCATTCTTTCTTGGAAAACTATCAGGATCCTGCAGGCCCCAGGCAGGTGGCAACTGACCTTGGTGTGCTCTGAGACTTTTGCTGAGTAGCTCTAGGCTCAGCACTGGCACCAAATCATAATTTGCATTAGTCTGGTGACCACAACTGTTCCCACTCTAGTGATTCCCTGAGACCCTGCCTTACCCAACTTGCATACAGTGTGAGGCTCTATCAGAGACTGAACCTTAAGGGAGCGGGCAGGTGGCACAGGCCTTGGGATGTCCTGGCTTTTGGGGAGCTACCCCAGACCTGGTACTGGTGGCAGATGTCATTTTGCAGTGTGGCCTCTCCCATGCTCCTCACAGGAAGTGAACAACTGTGGATAGCTTTGTGGCTCCTACCAGGTAGCCCCCAGCAGGTCACAGACAGTGGATAACCTAGGCCTGCACCAGAGCCCCTCCCATGAGGCCACAGAACCAACATACTTGGAGGTTGGCTTCAGACCACAGCAGAGGACCACCCAATTAGCCCCATAAGTGGCATACAAAAAGGGTGGTCCCAACAGGCATCAGAACCCCTTGGGGAGAATTACACTCAGTGTGGTAAGCCCCCCACAGAGCAGCCCATAAGCTGTGGATGTGGATAAATCCCGTAGCCAATCAGCCTGAGGGTCAATCCCACTACTGACATGCCAATAGCAATCAAGGCTCAACTATAACAGAAGGGCACACACAACGCATACAAGTGACACTCCTCGAACACTTGGAGCAGATTGACCAGGGATACTGTGCCAAGGTCCCACAGGGCACCTACTACATAAGGCTACCTGACTAAGACTGGGAGACATAGCAGATCTACCTAATACATAGAAACAAACACCGAGAGGCAGCCCAAATGAGGAAATAAAGAAATGTGTCCCAAACGAAAAAACAGGAGAAAATCCAGAAAAAGAATGAAACAAAATAGAGGCAAGCAACCTACCAGATACAGAGTTCAAAACAATGGTTACAAACATGCTCAAGGAACTTAGAGCATCAACAAAGAGATAGCAAGCATAAAAAAAGATATAGAAACCATAAAACAAAACCAGTCAGAAATTAATACAATAACTGAAATGAAGAATGCACTAGAAGGAATCACCAGCATACTACATGAAGCAGAGGAGAGCCTATTTGAAAAAATAATGACTGACAACTTTCCTAACCTGGTGAAGGAAATAGATATACAAGTCCAGAAAGTGCAGAGAGACCCAAACATGATGAACCCAAACAGGCCCACACCTAGGCACATTACAATAAAATGGCAAAGGTTAAAGACAAAGAGAATCCTAAAAGCAGCAAGAGAAAGGCAGCTAGTAACTTATAAGGGAGCTCCCATAAGGCTGTCCCCTGATTTCTCAACAAAAACTTTGCAGGCCAGAAGGGATTGGCAGGAAATATTCAACGTGATGAAAAGTGGAGACCTACACCAAAGGGTTACTCTCCCTTTGATAGCAAGGCTATCATTTAAAGTCAAAGGACAGACACAGAGCTTCCCAGACAAAAAGCTAAAGGAGTTCACCACCAAACCAGTATTATAAGGAATGTTAGAGGGACATTTTCAAAGACAGAAAATTTTTTTGCAAAATTATGAATAATAAAATGGCAATAGCTACATATTTATCAACAATAACTTTCAAGGTAAATGGATTAAATGCTCCAATCAAAATACATGGTGTGGCTGAATGGATAAGAAAACAAAACGCCTTGCATATGCTGCCTACAAGAGACTCACTTCAGATTGAAAGACACACACAGACAGAAAGCAAAGGGATGGAAAAAGATATTTCATGGAAATGGAAACGAAAAAACAAAACAAAACAAAAGAAGCTGGGGTAGCTATAATTATACCAGACAAAATAGACTTTAAAACAAAGGCTATAAGAAGAGACAATGAAGGACCCAGTAACCCCACTTCAGGGTATTTATCCAAAGAAACCCAAAACGTTAAATCGAGGGGACGTGTGCATCTATATGTTCATTGCAGCATTATTTACAGTGGCCCAGATGTGGAGGCAACCTGGCTGTCCATCCATGGAAGAATGGATAAGAGAAGGTGGTACATATATACAATGGAATATTGTTCGGCCATGGAAGGGAATGGATTCTTGCCATCTGTGGTGGCATGGACGGACTTGGAAGATATTGTGCTGAGTGAAGTGTCAGACACAGAAAGATGCAATATGATTTCACTTATATGTGGAGTCCAAAGAATAAAATTGTGTGCTCAACACCCACAGTCAGTTTCATCTGGGTGGAACTCCTTCCATTACCATATATTTGATCCCCTTTATCCTCTTCTACAGACTCTGGACGGTGAGCACACAATATGATATATAGATGATATATTATAGAATCCTACACTTGAAACCTATGTAATTTTGCTAAACATTGTCACGCTAATAAATTTAATTTTAAAAAAGGACAAAATTAACAACCAAAACAGAAGCAAACTCATAGACACAGAAAACATTTTGATGGTTGCCAGATGGGTGGGGTCCTGGGGGTCTGGATGAAAAAATGAGAAGGGATTAAGAAGTACAAATTGGTTGTTACAAAACAGTTATATGGATTCAGAGTATAGCATAAGGAATATAGTCAATAATATTGTAATAACTATGTATGTATGTTGCCAGTTGGGTACTAGATTTGTTGGGGGTGACAGATGGGACGGGGTTGGGGGGCAGGATGAAAAAGGTGAAGGGATTAAGAAGCACAAATTGATAGTTACAAAACAGTCATGGGGATGTAAAGTAAAGCATAGGGAATATAGTCAATATACGGTAATAACTATGTATAGTGCTAGGTGGGTACTAGACTAGTCAGGGGATCGCAAATTACACAAATGTCTAACCACTATGCTGTACACCTGAAATTAATATAAAATAATATTGAATGTCAACTGTAATTGAAAAATTTAAGAAGGGGAATAAGAGGTCCAAATTTCCAGGTATAAAACAAATAAGTCATGGGGGTGTCATATAAAGCATAGGGAATATTGTCAATAATATTGTGATAGCGTGGTACAGTGTCAGATGGCTCCTGGACTTTCATGGTGATGAATTCTTTAGGTATATAAATGTTGAACAACTATGTTTTACCTCTGAAACTAATATAATATTGTATATTAGCTATATTTTTAATAAAAATCTTAAAATATAATTATGAGATCCATCCCATAAGTAGTAAACAAGAAAATACAATGCCAGTTTATGTCATGAGTCTCCAAAGACTGACAGATCTCAAACTTTCAAATCAAGAGTATCCCCGACACTGGAATTTTTTTCTTTCTGGTTAAAAGTTCAAATCACGAAGACAAACATCAAACTGAAAAGAAAATTTTCAGTACCAAATGGTTAAGTCTAAGCGAAAAATTAATTCCCTAGTGAGGTCAATGTGACAGTGGTCAGGCAGGACTCAGACACCTACACATCAGCATCTCCTCATTAGTTTCCTGCCCTTCTCCTTTCCCAATTCCAATTCTAACTTTTGCCAACAGCAAAATTAGCAACAATTCTAGAATCCTATTCAATTTTCTGACAATCCATTTGCCAAGGAAACATTCAATAAGCATTTGCAGAAGACCTACAATGTACTTAGTGTAAAAGCTAAGTATCCATGTACTTATTGGTGGATAATGAACCATGACAATCTTTCTTGAGCATACAAATCTTATAATCCGATTTATAATCTTTTTATATTCTTGTTCATTCCTCTCTAGCCATACTGACCTCTTTGCTGTTCTGAACCCCTCTAGGTACACTTCTGCCTTAGGGCCTTTCCTCTGGCTGTTTCCCCTGCTTATTCTCCAGATAGCCACAAGGCAGACCTCCATCAGGTTTGTTCAAATACCACCTTCTCGATGTCCAACCTATTCAAGGTTGCAACCCCCAACCAAGCTCCTGATCCTGTTTATCCTACTCTACTTCCCCCGCCCCCGCCGTAGCACTTATAACCTTCTAACATGTTCTATAACTTATTTATTATGGTTATTTTTAATGTCTATCTCCCCTTGCACCCCTGTGGATAGGGATGTTAGAGTTTTATTCACTGATGTATCCCAAGCACCACAACTTGGACTGGCCCACACTGGATACTCAACAAATATTCATTGAATGGATGAAATAATTGAATGAAATAATCAATCAGTTAATCAATCATCCAGTCAGTCATATGAAATCATTTCAGGATATTAGCAAGTTTCTGTTAATGGAAAATTTAAAAGTTGAAAAAGGAAAGCTACGTTGGTGTATGTTAAATCTAATAGCCTCATCTCAACTATAATTTGTTCCAAATGTTTTGCTCGTAGGTGAAAACTCATATAAGTGATGATTAATCCCCATTATAATTAAATGTAAAAGCTGTGACATTTCTATTAAAGGAAATATAAGATCAAGCTTCAAGCTGGTAGTATAGATAAGTGTTCGTAATTAACGTACTGTGGATAACTGTAAACTCTGTCATTACACTAATAAAATGTAAAAATTCCTAAAACAACGAGGAACTCTGTGGCAGCTGGAACACTGCCACTTTGCCAGTTGTTCAGAGGCTGTGTAAAAATTAGCACAAACTAGAAGCAACATACATAATGCATTTGGCAGCCATTTTTGCACAACATAAATTTAGAGATGTTTTTTCTTTTCTTTAGATAAAATATCACATCTTGAAGCACGAATATGTGGAGCTGAGATGAATTTCAAACTGGTAAGGGAAATAAACCCTGAAGTAGGCAGTTTAGGTACACCCTGAGTAAACTGTTGCCAGGCTCTGATTTGAGTGAACAAAGGTTGCTTGTGTGGCAAATTTGGGTCCAAAAATTTATGGCTTGAATATGTAGAAAATACGCACAGAGGAATTAGTATATTTATTTTGTTGCAGAGATACCTGGAAAGTCAAACAAAGAGCTCAAATGACAGAACTAGTTATGAAGGTATCAAAAAGTTAAATGGTTTCTTTCCAGAAAGCCAAACCTTCTTACTTCTATCACCCAAAGTGCTATACAGTTAAAAAGATTAGGAAGTCACTGTACAGCCGACTTTCTCAGTCAACGAAGGACATGATTTTTAGTGGACAATTCACACATTATACTCAGCTTGGACAATGACCTCACTCTACTTTAGTTGTAATCAGCCTCACACGTAAATGTGTGTGTGTATGTGTGTGTGTGTGTGTGTGTGTGTGTGTTGGTATCTGATGAATATGTTTGGGTTTCTCTGCAACAGAGAACTGTAACATTTAGATCCAAATTGAGCTGTGCTAAAACAAGAATTAAAATCTGACTTGTTTCATACACTATGTGCCGAGCTATTTTGGAAGAACCAATACAGCTTTTTACTAGATACCAAGTGTTGTGGGCTGAATTCATATGCTGAGGTCCTAACCCCCAGCATCTCAGAATATGGCTGTATTTGGAGATAGGGCCTTTAAATGGATAGTGATTAAGGTAAAATGAAGTGATATGAGTGGGCCCTAATCCAGTATGACTGGTGTCCTTATAAGGAGAAGAGATTAGGACACAGAAACACCCAGAGAAAAGAACATGTAAAGACAGAGAGAAGTTGGCTATCTACTCACCAAGGAAAGAGATCTCAGAAAAATAATTCTGCCAACACCTTGACCTTGGACTTCTAGCCTTCAGAACTATGTGGAAATGAATTTCTATTGTTTAAGCCACCAAGTGTGGGTATTCATTATGGAATAACTAGGAAACTAATACACCATATATGATATGTCTCATTATGTTGTTGCAACAAAAGAAAAATGCACATTTAAAAATCTAGTTTCCAATCACAAATCACAAATATGAATGTCAATGGATACTTAATTTATGCAGTATCGTGAGGGAATAAATCATTTCATATTATGTAAAAATTTCCAGATAACTGAAGCTTGCCTCTTAACAACCCAAAGTTTATATTCTAATCATATCAGATGGAAATCTTCCTAAAATATATCATTACACGCTATTCCCCTTTTAAAATAGAGTATACCATAATGCAACCCTTTTAAAGAATAAAGTTAAAAATTTCAACAAAATTGACAATGGTTAAGTATTCTAATTCAATTATTGGTTTTACCTAAGATTAAGACTAGTTTCTTATGTCTTACTTCTGTGTATTTATCCAAAGAAATCCAAAATACTAATTCAAAAAGATATATGCACTTCTATGCTCATTGCAGCATTATTTACAATAGCCAAGATATGGAAACAACCTAAGTATCCATTGACAGATGAATGGATAAAAAGATTGGCACATATATGCAATGGAATATTAATCAGCCATAAAAAGAATGTAATCTTACCATTTGCGACACCATGGACCTAGAGGGTCTTATGATAAATGAAATAAGTCAGACAGAGAAAGACAAATACCATATGATTTCACTTATATGTGGATTCTAAAAAACAGAATAAGCGAACAAACAAAACAGAAACAAACTTACTTTTGTAATTTGTCCCTCACTTCCAGGTAACATTTCTTGAAACTTTTAGTTCGTCACCTATCTATCAAGCCTTCTGATCTGCCATAGGCTGAGAAATTAGGGAACTAAGCATATGTTAGAACTATGTCTCAAATAACAATCAAAAAAGTTTGAGGGAGGGTCAAAGGAGCTTGCCTATGAGTAAAAACGTTAGCATACTCTTTGTGGCATATATTTTTGCTTCTCAGAAAAGTTTTTCTTCCATTGTTATTTTTACCTGTATTCTTAAGAGTTAACATTGAAAAGTGCATGACCACTATGTTTGAATACGTGAGATTTTAATTTTAATGATATCAATATTTGCATAGTATTGATTTCTGGCCTCCAAAAGAAACATGTATATGAACATATCAACTTTAATAATAACAGATAGCATGTATTAACATTTACTATGTGCCTGGTACTGTGCTAAAAGCTATTTAGGTATCTCATTTAACTACCAACAATGCAAATAATTTATTGAAAGCAAGCAAAGGGATGCAAAATCACTCTGACCTTTTAGGAACTGTGCTTATTGGATAGATATATTATGCAAATGAGCACTACTGGGTCAAATAAAATATTTTAATCTATTTTTTAAAAAGCTACTAGTGAAAACTAATACTATATGCAAGTTCCAAATTAAATATAATCTCAGCACAAGCCAATCATTCTTCTACATGGACCATCACTCCTGAAAACAGCCTGAAAAATAAGAGCTCCTTCTCTCTCCCTTTCCTCTGACACAACATGAATTTATGAAGATATGAGTATATGCAAGGGGCCTCTGGAAGTGGATCACTATATTATGCAGAATTAGGCTGGCATATGAACTCCCACCTCTCAAAAGATATGTACTTAGCACATTTGAAAGTTAATTTTTTCAGTTAATTTTATTAAGATGTAATGCACAACTAAGATTGAACACGGCACCTTGAGCTGAGCTGCCGCTGAGCTCCTGGATGGCTCAGTTGGTTGGAGCATGGGCTCTCAACCACAAGGGTGCCAGTTCGATTCCTTGACTCCCACAAGGGATGGTGGGCTGCGCCCCCTGCAACTAACAATGGCAACTGGACCTGGAGCTGAGCTGTGCCTTCCACAACTAAGACTGAAAGGACAACAAGTTGAAGCTGAACGGTGCCCTCCACAACTAAGATTGAAAGGACAACAACTTGGCTTGGAAAAAAGTCCTGGAAGTACACAGTTCCCCAATAAAGTCCTGTTCCCCTTCCCCAATAAAATCTTTTACAAAACCTTAAAAAAAAGATGTAATGCACAAATAATTAAATGCACAGATCTTAAGGGTTCCGTTTGATTAGGGATACATCCTTGTAGTCAACACCCCAATCAAGATATAGCATACTTCAGTCACCCCAGAGAGTTCCCTTGTGCTCCTTTGCAGTCAGTCTCTCTCCCCAACTATAGGTATTAATACTTATTTTTAAACAAATATAATAGCAGTAATGGTAATAGCTACTGTTTATAGATGGTTAACAACAAGACCATTTACTGAGTACCCACATGCCAGGCACTGTACATATATGGTATTCCATTTAACTCCCATGTCAAAAGTATAATCCCCATTGGTCTGTTTGGAATAAAAGAGCCTGGGTGTTGGGGTGTGTGTGGGGGGGAGGAGGACCAAGAAATTAATTATGCAAGGTCATATAACTACTAAGTGGTGGGATCAAACCTGAACCAAGAATATGTGAATCAGAATCCCTCATGCTACACTATATCACCTCTACACAGATGTGAGTTTTCTGTTAATTCAAAACACACACTAGGTAGTGGAATTAGTGAAGCCACCAGCTCAAACTCGCAATCCCACCTCTATTATAAAAATACCCAAGTACCTTATATTAAGAAGGAAGCAAAGGTTTCAGAGGCTAATACGAATGATAACTAAGGAGGATTACAAGTTCCTCAGCTGAAAACATGCATGTGAATCCTTCACATATTTCTAAAGTACAAGTAATTAGGAGAGGGGGGAAAGGAACAGTTAGTGCTTTAGAAATGGAACCATCCACTTGCCCTTGGTCAACGACAATGCTCTGCCCAGGAGCCACAGGTGAGGTACTGTGCAGCGCTGCACTGTTAGTTTATTAGAAAAGCCAGGAGGCAAACACCTGGATTGAACCTTTCGATTCCCCGTTACATTAATTTTATTCAGTGTTTTAAACTCAACCCACTCACATTTACAAAACACTTCACACAGACTACTTCCCTCATGAATGGAGCTCCATTCACATCTCACTTAAAACATCAAACTCATTCTGAAATGACTGAGGTTAAAGCTTCTTCAGTATCAATTTGCAAGTATTATAGATACATAAAAAAAAACTAGGCACACAAATGCAGGAGGTTAGTATGAGGCAGCCTCTTTAAGGGGATCTATACTGAAATGAAGCAGCTAGGTAAGGCACACAGGTAGGCTTTCAGGAACCCACAGGACTGGTGCCAAACTGTCTTGTGGAGGTGGGTATTTGATTCCCCAGAGGAAAGATGTTATGAGAATTACCACCCTTGAGTGGTACCAGCTTAACATCTTGGGAATCAATATGTCTCATGTTTCCCCAAACTTGGAGTTGTTTTCTAGAAGTCCCTCCCCTCGGTTCCCCTGTGGTCTCCCTGAATCCCTTAACATGTTGGGGAAGGGGAGGTTCTCTCCCTTTCAGAAACGAATTGTCTCTGGCAGGTTCAAGACTTCAGGACGTGTATTTACTGAATTCTAAACATTTAACAACCCCCCAGCCCGAAGAAAGACAACAATTACAACACAAAAATACGCCCGCCCTCCACAACACCGGAGCCTCCTTTTTCCTGCGCTAAACAAGAGCACTGCTTCGTGCAACAGAAGCGCTCGATCTCACCTAGAAATACCCCAAGTCCCAGGTCCACAGCGGGTTGTAATGGGGGAAAGCCAGGGGAGGGTGCTGATTCTCGATAATTAGTGGGAGTTACACAGGGGCCCCCCTGAGGATCCGCGCTCCCTCGCCCGGCACCCTGGGGCCCGATCGCTCGAAGCCACCTGGACATTTTGGCGCCACCAGATAGTTCAGCAAAGCCACTCCGCTGGCGACATGGGCAAGGCCCAGAGGGGCGTGGCCCGGGGGCGGCAGCTTCTTCACCCTGCAGGGTCGGCAGTCCCAGGGGAGGGGGTGCAAGCTGACACAAGTTCCGGTTGTCTCCCCTGGGGCTGGGGAAGTCTAGGGAGGCGTGCGAGAGTGGCCGGGATCCCTGTGCGGCCAGAGCCGCCACATGGGCCGTGGAAGGGGTGGCCAGGAGTCCTCCGCCGAGGGTGCGCGGGGGCGGTTCCCTCCTGCAAGGGCCCCCACCACTCCCTGGGAGTCGAAGTGGCCGAGCTAGGCGCCCCCAGCCGCTGAGTTGCGGCCACGTGCCCGCGCGGCCACCAATGCCCTTGACAGCGGGTAGGCGGGGCGTCGGAGGCGCCCGACAGGCCAGAGGGGCGGCTACCTGGTTCTTAAGGCGCATCTTCTCTGTGGCGCGGTCCCGCCAGCGGTGGCGGAGGCTGGGCGGGGCGCCGCAGGCAGGAGGATGTCCACCAAGTAGCACCGCGGTAGCTCTCCTGCAGGCTCTCAAGCCGGCTCAGCGCTGCGCCGCCGCTTCGCCGCCCACACCGTTGTTGGCGCCGCCACCCTCACTGCGGCCTCCAGGGGGCGCCTCTCCTGGGCAACGGGAGGACCGATCCCTGCGAGTCAAGCTCTGGTAGTGGCCCTGGCTCCTAGCCCTGGGCTTGGCATCGGGTCTATCCTCAAAAAGTTGAATGAGTAAAAATTTAAGCACAGGTAGCAGTATTGGAGGCATACTGCTACCTGTGCTTAAAGTTTCAGTGAGGTAGCTTCTTTGCAGTTCAAGCCCATCATTTGGACAAATGCTATTGGCAAAACACTGTTAGGCCCTGACGCTTTGCTTTACAATCATGACCAATTTGGAACCTTTAGAATAAATCTTACCCTTTGGGCAAAGGTGCTTTAGGAAGGTGGCCTGTCTCCAGCGGGAATGTGGGCCCCTTAAGTGGATCCTTCAAGCCATGTTTGACCAGTCGATCGGTGTCTAAGATATGTCCAAAGTGAAAAATGGAGACAAATATTGACATCACTTAGCCCCAAACAAAATGACCAGGACTTTTGTGCACTATGAGATTTCAGGTAAAAAGTTTGTTGGACTTCAGTTACTCTGTGGCCTCCTAAACCCAGGGCCGGACTAATATTTCTGTGGTTTAGGAGGCCATGGAATAACTGAAGTCCAACAAACATTTTCACCTGAAATCACAGTGTTTTTAGGACTTGATCCATTCAAACCTTCAAAGAGACCCAAATAAACTAAAAAGGAGGCCTAGGTAGAAAAAGGACTTGGAATAACAAAAGAAACAAATTTGATGTTGGTTTCATTATAATAATAGCTGTTGGTTATTGAGCACTTATTATGTGTACTTTCCATGCATTATCTCATTTAATCCAATTTTTAAATGGTTTTATTCTTAGTGCAGCCTTAAAACTGAACAATCCCTCCTAGACTAAAAGAGCTGTTTTCCCATTGTGGCTTTTGGCCATGTAACACAAACGAGTTTTGTTCCTGGGCAGGTAGGAATATACCAACTCAAAATTCTAATAACTGGTATCCTTTGATTAAGCAGTTCTACTTTTATAAATTTATCTTAAGGAAATAATCATTAATGTGTTCAAAGACTTGACTCTATGATTGTTTACTATAGCATTCTTTGAAATATGGAAAAATTGAAGTGTTTAATGGTCAACACAGGGGATTGATCACCTGTACAATGGAATATTCTGCGGACATTAAGAATGATATAGTTAATGAATATTTATCAACATGGAAAGATGTTCACAATGTATTTCAAAGTGAGAAAAGTAAATCACAAAATTGTATACTCAGAATGATCCTGTTTTTGAAAGAGTAACTGTGGCTAATTTGGAAGGGGGATCATGAGTGATTTTTACTTCTCCTCTTTTGCTTTACTATATTTTTTTAAATGTTAATGGTAAATATTTATTATTTTAGAATTAAAACAAATTTTGCTTTCAATGTATTACTATCTCTGATTGTTCAAAGTACCTACAGTGAGCAAAGCACTGTGTCAAGGGCTGGCAGACAAGAATTCAGTACAGTTTTGCACAGTAAAAACATAGTCCTAACCACTATAGTTTAGGTATAAATCAGACCTAGGTTCCAAATCTTAGCTTTGCCCTCTTTGAGACATGTCATCCTGAACAAGTTATTTGGATTTTCTAAGTATAAAAACAGTAATAATAATAATAACTAACATTTATTGAGAATTTACTTTGTGCTGGGCACTGTACTAAGTAAGCATTCTGTATGTAGTGTCATCCCCACATTAGTTGATGAGGAAATTGAGGCATAAATTGAAGGAAATTAAATAACTTGCCCAACTTTACACAGCTAGATAAATACTCACATCGTTGTGTGATTATGAGGGTTAAATGCACGGGGGCACTTAAAGCATTTGGTGTAACACACTGTCAGATTAGGTAGATAGATAGACAGACAGACAGACAGACAGACAGATGATAGGTACATGTCATTTTTAATAATTTAGGCACAACACTTGTAGCAAGTCCTGCTCTATCTATTACTCAAATCACCTCTCCAGGAAATCTAATTGGGCAATTTCCTGTGGTGGGTAAGAGCATGGGCTCTAAAGCCTGCTTTGGTTTGAATCCCAGCTCTTCCACTTATTAGCTCTGTGATCTTGGGTAAGTTACTTAACCTCTTTGTGCCTCAGTTTTCTTGTTTGTAAGATAAACATGATATTAGAACTGATTTCATGGGAGTTGCTTTGAGCATTAAATGAGTTAACAAAGAAAGCAATAAGAATAGTGCCTGGTAAACCTAGAATTTTAAAAAATGATGATACATTTTACAAATTTTAAGTTCCTTTGTTACACTAATATAAAGATTTTGGTATATGTTCCTTATATTGAGATCTGAACATATTGTTATTTAATGCCAAAAGGTTATGTAAATGCACAGCCTGTCAGAATTCATAGTAGGAATTTGCCGCCATATAAAAGAAACCCACATAGCATTTTCCTGTGCTTATTTACACTGCTAAAACAGAAGTAAAAAACCCAGACACAAGATATACAAAAAATACCAATTCTTTCTGTCTTAACTTTGACAAAATCAGTTCAGCCATGAATTCTTCAAAGAAAAGGATCTGGCATATTTAGGACTTTACTGTGTCATGTATTCTCTGGATTTATAAGGTCTTTTGAAAACAACTGAAAACTTCCACACACAGATAAAAATAATATATCTTCAATTTTATAATCAAATATGTTAAGGTAATACTACTTTTGAAAAATCTCATAAAAAGAGCCAATCACACCTAGGATTAAGAACCATGCTACAGGAAAAATAAGAAAACTGTTTCTTATCAAATGAAGACAACTTTTAGGCATATATATATATTTTTTTTTTTTTTTTTTTTTACCTAAATATAATTGAAATGTTAATTTTATCAGCAATGTATTAACTATCTAAAACAAGTGTTTTGGAATTATGTTAAATTCTCCAAAGTATGATGTCAATTTACATTCCTTCCCAATACAAACCATAAGTAGAATCTGTGATAATTTTGCAATTACAAGTCACACTGTGGCTCTAGGAGAGTCAACTTTAATAACAAAGCAATTAGAAAGAGCATGGAAACTTACCTTCTTCCTTTGAAAGGCAATTCCTGTATTAAGAGTAATGTTATTGTTCTTTAAAAGTCCTGAATCTTCACAGAAAGGCGTTACAAGCTCATCATGCACCTTAATTATAAGGGCACCTGTGTTTCTTTGTTTATCTGGTTGGTTGGGCCTGACGCTTTGATTTGTCACACTCCTCCCCATCCCTCCCTATTTCTCTCTTAATGAGAACAATTTAACAATAGTATCCCTACAACCTCGAAGGCTCAAATAACGACTGGGGAGGAACAGAGGTATTAGTTATGTTGGGGAGCACTTGTTGCTTAACATTCACGTTAAGGGCTAAAATTCAAGGTTAGTAATCAACTTGGAGGATAGATCAATTTTAAAATATGCTAGAGGTTTCAGAGCATGAGACCCCACCCACTATCCATCCCCACCCCCTTTCTTCCCCAGTCCTCAGCAACCCTCTCGCCTAACTGTGGAAGCAATGTGATATTAGATGGAGTTAGATTAATCCCATCTCTGTCATTCAGGAGTCCTATGATCTCTGGCAAGTTCCTTAATCTCTCTGAGACTCAGTTTCTGTATAATAAAGGTAACAGTACTTACACCACATGTTATGGAGTTGATTTTTAATGTTAATGGGAACAGTGTGTAAAGTAACTACTTAATACAAGTTGCTTCTCTTTCTCCTTTTCCCTCTGCATTGGGAACATTACAAAAAGTCTCCAACTATGCACATCCATAGAAGAATAGGCATTTGTGAAGGTGTGGTATTTGAGAAATTTGGGAATTTGATGTAAGATAGAAAATGTATCTGTGGTCTTCATCATCAATATCTACTGAAAGGAAAGGAAAGAATCCCATCCATTCAGCAGTTATTTGTTGAGCAGCCGCTAGGTCTAGAGCTCATGCTAACCACTGGCGGTAGAGAGTTGTCTTCTGTCCTCAAGAATATTACAGCCTGAGAGGACACAGGTGAGGAAATGACAGACAGTGACAATACAATGCCACAGTGTAACAAGTACTAAAATAGAGAGAACCACCAGGGACTATGAGAGCATAGAGTAAGGGCATTGAAAGTAGCCTGGGGTAAAGGGAGGTAGGTAGGTGGGAGGGGGGTCTGGGAAGTTTCCTGGGAAAATTCTTGAATTGGGTTTTCAAGAACAAGTAAGAGTTAGAAGATGAAAGACAGAGCATCAGGCTTCAGAGAGGTGCGTTAAAAACACACACACACACACAAAACACTGCTCTACAGTAGTGTGAAGGAAATAGGGCATTCCATTGTCAGAATGAGAGTACATTGTAATGCCATTGACTATTATGAATACAACAGAATTTGTGCATTTTCTAATGTTTCATCACATGAGATTTTAATGAGAACAATGACTAAACTCTGTTTCCGAGTAAACCAATGAGCATATGTTCTGAAACATTTGATTAGAGCCTTTGCTCTAACAGTTTCAACTATTCTTAGTTGCTCTTTAACAGTTACAGTTTGCACTTAATAGATTTGATAATTAATTGCTTCGTAGTAGGAAATAACTCAGCCAATCATGACATGCAGGAAATGGTAAGAAAAAGAGTATTCAGTCTTTATGTAGGTTTTCCTGCTGGAAAGGATCTTAGAGATCATTGATTTCATCCTCCTCATTTTACTGGTACGGTGTAAAAGTTAGGTCCAGAGAAGCTCGGTGATCTGCCCAAGTTCACACAGCTGATGAGAAGCAGAGCCAGGAATAAACAGTTCTCTGGGCGCTCTGCCCATTGCTTTTACCAATAACAATAGCTACCCTTTACTGGGCATTTCCAACTTGTTGACGTGATAGCCAAAATCTCTACATATTATTTCATTTTCTTGACATCTCCAGTCTAATACTTATGCCTGAATCCTCTTAGAATAGAGCAGGGAATAAATAATTTTAGAAAGTAAGTATTTATTGTGTAGGTACCAGTGAATACAGAAACATAGAGCTTATTTCATTAGCCGGTTAATGCATTTCTCTTAAAGCCAACTTTAGTTTTATACACTTTTAAATTTTGTGTCTAAGAGTCTCCTCTATGAGTTTTATTTAATTCAGTTCAATCTGCCAAATATTTAGTGAGTCCTTGTGATAGGAAAGGCGAGTCTTTTCTATTGCATTCTCTCTGGATGTCAGGCTTCATGAGAGGCTGTGTCATGCCAGGAAAAAACACAAGCTTGGGAGTCAGATGGGCTTAGGTTCAAATCCCAGCTCCACAACTGTCTCAGGGATCTTGGGGAACTTACCTATTTGCCTTATCTATAAAATGAGGGTGAGATAGAATTGTATACTTGAAACCTATATAATTTTATTAACCAGTATCACCCCAACAAATTGAATTTAAAAAATGAAAGTATGAATTAAATCTACCTTAAAGGGTTGTTCTATCGATGAAAATGAATGAAATAAATAAATGGAATCCATTTTGTTCCTGACCATTTGTTCTGCAGATAACTCATATTCTTAAGCTGAGCAGCATTCTGTTAAAGGTCACTTATTATAATTTGGGGGAGATTGAATTTTCCAAATGTGGCTACAACAGTATATCCCAACTGACCTGCTCTTCTGCAATGTGACCTTCCTACTCCCTCACCAAGAGAGGAATCTAATTCCCTCCCCCTTGAATCTGGGTCACTCTTAGTGACTCTGGGTCACGCTATCAACTGTCCATTCCTTCCACCTGGTAGGAATGCAGATGTTATGGTAGGAGCTGAAGTACAAGTTGTTAGGACAACAAAACAGACAGACTGAAACATGGTTGATTATGTGTGTTGTCATTGCAGTTGTGGGCTACATACCCTGACTTTTATGTGACAGAGAAATAAACTATGTTGTTTAGCCCACTTATTTTGGACCTTTCTGTCACAGCAGCCTAACTATAGATTGTAACCAACACAATTAGAGAAACTATCATGAATCTAATGTGCCTGATATAAGGCATATGCTCAATAGTAAGTAGCTAGCACATTTCAAATTCCAAAACCATCCACTGCCCTCCAGGACATAATCCCACCTTTCTGGGTGATATACCTGGCTCATTGACTTCTTCTGAATAGGCTTGCTGCTACCTCTGCCCTCTGAGTCATAAACAGACAATAGTAATCTTTTAAATCACTCAATCCCATCAGTCCTTGAACTCCTCATCTCCAATGACTCACTTGCCCTCCATTTCAGCCACCTTATTTCACAGTCTACCCCAGGCTTCATCATAGCACTAAATGGCCCTACCTGTAAATTTCACAATTCTGCCATTCTTCTCTCTGATTCCTGCTTGTGGTCACCTCCCTTACTCTCTCTGTTACCAACTCAGTTTTCATTCTCATCATGTTCTTCACTCCTAGGACCTATCCTGTGTGTTTAGTATGATTTTCTGACTGGCATTTCTACTGAGCATGGGCCATACAGTCAGCATTTTCCCTACCACCCTAGAATCTGGTCCTACCCGCTTCACTTTCTGCCATTCCCACCTGGTCAACCCCAGCTTGGGGCTCCACTGGACTCCCACAGCCCCTGCACAGTCCTCTATCACAACTGCTATCACCCTGCTTTGTCAATTGCAGTTTCTGTGTCTGTCTCCCAACTAGACTATGAGCTTTTTGAGGTTGGAGAATGACTTACTCATCCGTGTAACTACAATTTCCAGCAAAAACACATCTATTCGTTGGAACATCCCAGTTTTCTCTGCTTCCATGCCGTCACTTACACCATTCCTCCCTGGGACTATTTTCCCTCTACCGCATTGTTTCCTTTTAACATCAGACAAATCCTAGAAGATTCATCTCAGATGCCACCTCCAAGAAGCTTTTCCTGATACACTTTCCTCCTTTGGAGTTCCAAAACATTTCATTGGTATTTCTTTGCAGGCACTTTGATTTTACAGTCAACTCAATGATGGAGTACCTACTATTCACTCAGCAATATGCTACCCACTCGCTCTTGGCTATTATCATTCACTCCTCATAAGTACCCAGTCATCTTGATTTTGCAGATGAGGAAACTGAAGCTCTGAAGGGTGAGGTGACTTTGCCCAAAGTCATACTAGCAAGTGGCGGGACCAGGATGCCCTCCCAGGTCAGTATTCTTGTGCTGAATCGTGTTGCCCCATGTATGCTTTTGGCTTTTGTCCCTTGTGTAAATGTCTTGTCCCTGTGTGAGCTCTTTGTGGGCAACAGCTGTATTTCTCACCTTTGTGTCTCCTCTAACATCTAGCCCAGTTTCTTGAACATAGTGGGTGCAACAAAATGAACAGAAAATAAAATACTGATTCAGAGAATCTCAGAAAACATCTAGAAGGCAGCATGCAGACCCCTCCCTCCACTCCCATTTCTCTCTCACTGACTCAAGGGGCCTGGCTGCCAATGGGCTCACACCCACTCTTCAAGGAGCAGGTGTTAACTCAAACAGCCTCATTAATAATCTGTGGGGCTCCTGCACTAATTACAGTGGAGTTTTAACTGTATCCAGGTTCCCACAATTCAACAGCTTCTATTTTTAACCCATAACGGTAGGATTCAGAAGAGGGGTGAACAGAATCTAGTATTCTCCCACATCATACTATGTACCCTTCTCGTGTTCCAGAGGAAAAGAACTTGTTAAAAAGCAAGAAAATACATTAAATCAGCTATGTAAATTGTGATTCATATTGCACAGTTTATCTGTTCCCTGGCTGTGTGTTACAATTTTTTAACCAAAATAAATCTAAAAACAAAGAAAATTTACCAAGCTACTACCAACCATGACAGAATAAGCACCCCTTTCCCCAGCCATGTAGTTCTCATGATACTTCAGCAATTTCAAATATTCCTTTACTTCTAAATATTATTTCTCTCCTAGGAAGGGAGGCCCAGGTCCCATAAGGTTCAGTTTGGTTTTGTTTCCTGTCTGTTTCCCCATTTCACTTCGAACTTCATGAAGCTGGAACTCTGTTAATTATTTCCTGTGAACCCAGCTCTTGGAAGAACACTTAGCACTGATTACACATCATGAGTGTTTGTTGGAGGAATAAATAATCCAGCTTGGTATTATTCAAACTTTTAAAACACTGTACAAGGTAAAAAATATAATTTATGTTCTCCTCTATCTCCCTCTGAAATAAACATTTTATGAAACAATACTTGACTACCTGCAATGTGCTCTGTTTTCTATCCAATCCTACACTATCTTATTATCTTATTTCTTTTAAATGCTGGCTGTGACCCAAAAAATTGATTCATGACAACACTAAGGAGTTCCACACATAATATGGATCATATTGGATTAGTTATAGGAGCTATATTTTATTTTGTACATTGGCATTTTATTTACCATCGCCATTTCGATTTTCAAGTGTTAAGTGAGGACATAAATAAAAAAATAAACATATGCGGAGAAATGCTTCACAGAGAACAGACAATAACTTGCCTTTGTGGGTCTCACAGTATTGAAACTTTGCTGCTTTGCCTTGGAAACACCCTCAAAGCCTGGGGTCAGAATGAGTCATTCTTGCCAATGAGTGTTTCCCAAAATGTATGTATCCATTGTTCCTTGGGCCAGCAAGTAATAATAACACCTAACATTTACTGAGCACTTACTAAGTTCCAGGTATTGTTTTCCTAATCATTTTATATGTATATCCTCACAAAAGACTTTTAAGTAAGAACTATTATCATTGCCATTTTATAGATGAGAAAACATAGGCACAAAAAGACTCACACTGCTGGAAAATAGTGGAACCAGTTGAACCCAGGTGTTGACTGGGCAAAATAATTCTCCAGGTAGTCCACTAAAAGAAGGTTTATTTGGGAAAATAAAAAGAAACAAAACCACCACAACAGTGTGAGAATGCACACCTCCAGCTAGAGTTCTAACCGGCTGCACACGTGCAAAAAAAAGAGACCCCTTCCCAAAAGGCCCACCCCTCAATATAAATTCTCCTCCAGAAGTTGGAACCATAAAGTTTTAACAGGAAGTCAGGACTAGAGAGTAACAGAGAGCCCAGCTCTGCCCATAGACCTCCCAGGTTAGTCATCTTAAGGTGCCAGTTCACTTTTATCACAGGTATCCTAAGAAGATGTATAGATCATAGCTAGACTACTACATTCAAATCTTGTCTCTGCCTCTTAATAATTGTGAAACCTTTGCAAGTTACTTAACATCTCTGTGCCTGTGTTTTCTCAACTATAAAATGAAGTTGTTGATAATATTAATAGTTCCCACCCAAATGATTTGTTGGGAAGATTAGGGCAGTTTATGTGTAGTACTTAGAACAATTCCTGGGGCAAGGTAAGCGCTTATTAAGTGTTTGCTCTTATGATGGCTTCAGAATCTGCCCTCTAAACCACTCTACTATACTGCCTTTATAGTTTCTAGATGTGTTTTCCATAGTGAAAGAAACATTTGCACTGAAAAGGACTGTAGAGATCAGCTTAATTACTTATAGTAAAATAAGACCAGGTCTTACATTAATTTTTGCTCCAAAAGACGCATTAGAGCTGATTGTCCAGCTAGGTCTTATTTTTGGGGAAACACGGTAGTTCCCCTTGGTCATTTCACAGGTAGGGATGGCTGAGAGGAAAAGGGGCTTGTTTATCCAAATGTATGTGGCAGAGCTGGGACGAGAACTTGGATATCCAGTGTTCCTACCTAGTGTCATTCCTACCACCTCACTTATCCTTCATGTATTTAGTCCCCAAGTTTCTCATGAACACTGTTATCCTGTACATCCCATTTTCTGCATATAATTACTCATAGGTTGCTGGGAGTAAACCTACGTGCTGAATTCTGGGGAGATGCTTTTACTCAACAGGCTATACCGCAAGCATTTGGCTTTCTATGTTTGCTCACTGCAAGTATTTAGTATTTTATTATAACATGTAAGGTTAGAAAACAGAAAATTTGGAGGAAGATAGACCTACCGGTTCTGGCTCCATCCCTTACTCATCTCCTTGTGCCTATCTGTACTCTTGAGGTGCCTCCCTTGTTCCCTGATTAGCTCACAGCCTTGGCTGCCTCCGACCTTCCTGTATCTTCTCCTGCCCCCCGCAGTCTATTCCCACAGCAGCCTAAGGTAGCCTTTTAAAAATGTGGTAATGGCACTGCTGTACTAAAAACCTTTCAGTGCTTTTGCCTTATTTGTAGGGCAAGGACCAAAATCCTTAAAATGGCCCACAAGGCCCTGTTTGTGTTGGCTCCTGCCATCTCTTACGTCACTGTCCCTTGAGCCTGCACTCTACTTCACTTTCTTGGAAGCACCATCATCTCCCCCACCACAGGAACTTTGCATACTCTGTTTCCTTAGTCTTAATTGCTCTTCCTCAGGGCCTTATTTGGTTAATGCCCAGCTTTCTTTCAGCTCTTTCAGTGATTTCTTTTACCTCAACCATCACTTTCTCAGGGAAACCTACCTTTTTCTAAGCTACTTTGTAGAATTTATTATTTTGATGACTTTGTTATTTTACTTTTTTCGTTCTTCCTTGATTAATCTCCCTTTCTTCCACTAGATTATAAACTCTGTGAGGATCAGAATAGTACCTTCTTTCTCTGGCTCTAATTCAGCGCCTGCTATGTATTGATTAGGGTTTTGCTATGCATCTAACCTACATTATATCTAATTGTCATACCAACCCACAAAATAGGCCTAGTGTGTCTTTTATAGGTGAAAGAAACTGAGATTCAGGAAAGTTAAATAACTCACATAAGGTCATATAGCTAGTAAGTGGTGAGGTTAGAATTTGAGTTCAGGTCTTTCTAGTTCTAAAACTGCTATTCTTTCCTTTACCCTGTATTGCCTAAGGAAGCTTTTAATTTCTGTTAAAAAAGAAATTGTCTTAATAGTATGTTAGCTGAATGCTAAATTTCTTTGCTGGGTATGTATATATTTTTGATAGGGAGGATGGCAAGAATTGTGTATCCACATGACTATCTTTGGAAAAATGTTACCTGCCTTCATACAGGTTTCTTTTAAAAACAGATATTAATGACTTAGTTGAGTCCATCTAAATTCCTTGCGTCAGATTTCACTGTGTACATTTGTTTATTTGCTGTGTTTTTTATTCTACCACAGAGATTGGTATTTTAAAAATGAAGTTTGCCCAGGAAAAGCTGAATCAGATATTTGAGATTTAGACTTTGGCTGCCCCACTTTGCTGAGGTTTAGGGTAATGCAATTGTTGTAAACCAAGTAACTTTTATTCATGACTTTCTCATGTTTTCTTTATTTCTACTCATTACAGCATCTTTATTATCAGTTTGAAACAGATTTTTCCTTTTGTATCTTGTTAGTTTTATCTTCCCAGAATTTGTTGTAAGGAAGTAAATTGTAGATTTCACTTTGATTCTGATGCCTCCCTGATCTTCAAAGGTAATATTCCCGCAGAGAGAAGATTGGATTCTAATTTTTTATCTCAGAAAATTATACAGGCAACATATTTGAAGTAGCATGGTGGAAAAATCTAAAAGAAGGAATGAATGCATGAGCTCTCTCCTTTTAAAGACAATACAGATAAGAAAGTAGAAGAAGGAAAGAAAAAATAGGACTACAAAGAGGACAGTTTCCCTCAAGTATTCAATGGCAAATCTAACAAAGAAAACATTTTTTTTTCCTTTAAGGTAAAAATTATCTTGAAGGAAAAATGGGAACTGACTATGATTTTCAAGGCACAATACAGAAAACTATTCTTACTGTAGTTTTTTTTCCAAAAAAGAATGAGCTCATATCCACTCTTTGGAAATATCTTTTAATTCCAACATCCCCTATTGCAAGAGTCCACACTCAGTCCCCTTGGAAATACTGCTTTTATTTGGTGAAAACAAAACCAGAGAGGAGAAGCGTAACTCCCCACTCTTTCAGTGTGGGTTGCACCTAGTGACTTCCTCCACAGAATACAGTACAGAAAGGGGGAAAGAGAGCAACTTTATGGTAGAGAAACCTACAACCACTACCTCAGTCAGATGATCAAAGCCAACATCAACGTCATAAATCATATCAATAGTACCTACCCTTGATATGATGTGATAAAAATGGTACTTTACTTCTGTGAACAACTTCCTCATAACCGCAGGCTAATCATGAGAAAAACATCAGACAAATTGCAATAGAGGGGCATTCTACAAGTTACTTGAGCTATATTCCCCAAAACAGTCAAGATCATCAAAAACAAAGAAAGTCTGAGAAAATGTCATAGCAAAGAGGAGCCTAAGGAGACACGTCAACTAAATGCAATGTGGCATCCTGTATGGGATCTTGGAAAAGAAAATGGACATTAGGAAAACCTAAGGAAATCTGAATAAACCCTGGACTTTAGTTACTAATAGTGTGTCAATATTGGTTCATTAATTGTGACACATGTATGATACTAATATGAGATGTTAATAACAGGGAGATTGGGTGTGGGTTATATGGAAACTCTTTATACTATCGTCTCAATTTTTCAGTATATCTAAAACTGCTATAAAGAAATATCTATTTTAAAACAACAAATAAAAATGCTTGTAGGGTCATTTGAAGAGATTCCATAGGAATTAAGGAAAGCACAGGAACATAATAAGCTTTAACATTGGTACAGAGGTGGCTGGTTTAGGAAATGCCTTAATATGTACTATCTCATTTAATTTCTAAACTGTCTAGTAAAGTAGATACAATTAATTACTCCCGTTTTACAGTTAGGAAAAGTGGATTTAAAAAGATGAGGTGACTTGCTGGGGATTAAAAACGGATCTGACTCTAATTCCGGTGATCTTTCCATCACATTCCAGTTGCCTCTCTATTTACTGTCCCCAAATGTTAGCAACAAAACAGGCAATAACAGCACTAGGGTGTTAATGGTTGATGAACATGAGACAAATGAATAATTCCTGAAGTCTTTCCTATTTGCTCCCAAATGATGTTTACCTAAGATCTTCATTTAAGCATTGGTTAGCGGCATCTTGTCAGGAAAAGTCAATGAATAGTATTTGCTTCTGACAACAAGGGTACTGAATGTGTTACCATTGAGGGTGGATAGTAATATGTGTGGGCGGTAGTTTATTTCTCCTCAGAAAGCGTTGTGTTTTAGGTCTGCACACTTTAGGAATATGACCTTAACTCAAGCCTACTTTAAGCATGTCGCCTCGCTTTTCAGAGTTTGCTGATAATAGATGGTGTTCTGTACTTTGAACTGGGGGAGTGTTCAAAGGCCAGCAATAGTTTGGGGATGGTTTACAAAGCATTCCAGCTGTGGTGGCCATATGCTGCTCCATCTGCCTGTATTGTGTGGGCATTGTTCTGCGGTGTTCCATAGCAGGCCCACTCTTGCTTTTGGATTACAAACTCCTTGGGGTATGGATGTGGTTTTTTGTTTGGACCATTTTACCAGCTGCAGAGCAATACATACCCCTTTTCCCCCTCCAAATGCAGAGGAAATTTAGCTTTTAAAATGGCAATTGTAAAAGCAATGAAAATATACATACGTGAAATTGTATCTTTTGCAATCAGTTTATTGAGAGGCAGGTAGAAGGGCAAACTACCACTTAAACATCTGCTAAGACACATATAGAAACAACAGCAATCATTGGATATTATTAAATGTAGTTATGTGAGATGAACTCACCATACAGAATCTGTCTCTAATCCCATCAGGGAAGCTGGTTTCTAATCATGGATCTCGCTAGATGTCTGATGGGTTGCTGGCTTGGGTCTCTGCCAGATCTTAGTTTGAGAGTGGGTGTGGGACATACACAAAAATGTAAAGAACAGGTCTCCACAATAAATGTTGTTTTTAACTTCCGATATTGCTGGAAACTACTGGAAAGAAAGTCCAGATTATTTTGATCACCTTTGGGGGCATTTAGAAAGAGGATGTTTTTAGCACCTTTGGGGTTCAAATCATTTATAGGGCTTCAGAGACTATACTCAACTCCTTACCCATACAGATGCCATTTTCTCCTGCTCACTTTATTGTTGAGTCACCCCAGATCATCTACAGTTTCCTGAGTATTTAAGCTGTATTCTTTCTTTCCCTGTGTTCCTCACATCTCTTACTGTTTCTTTCACCTGGAATCCTTCCTTTCTTCCCTACTTGTCCTTCAAAAATCAGTTCACATTTTACCTTTGATCATAGCCCAATCCAACTGCAAGTTTAGAATAGGCGCACCTTCTTTGTATTCCCCAAATACTTGTATATGTAGCTATTATAGCTTTCATTTGTTCATTCATTTATTCAGTCATACATTAAAAAAGTATTTATTAAATACTTTGCATCAGAAGCTGTTCTAGCTGCTAGAGATACAGCAGGACACAAAATAGGTAAGGTGCCTATTCTCATAGGGGAAGGTAGTCAATCCGTAGGCAAATAATTAAACAGAGTTTATGATTTTAGATAGTAAAGAAAAAATCATGGTAATGTGATAGTCAGTGACTAAAGGTGGGAGCTATTTTGATTACATGATCAGGGAAGGTTTGCTTCTCCGGGAAGGTGACATTTGAAAAGAGACCTGTATGAAGTGAGAGAGCAAATTATGTGAAGGTATGAGGGTAGAGCCGTCCAAGCAGAGGGAACAATGAAGGCTGCAAAGGGGAAACAAGCTTGAGGTGTTTGAGGAACAGTAAGGAGCCTGTGTGGCTGGAGCACGGTGGGTGAGGAGGAGCGTGGAAAGAGGTGAGACTGGAAAGGCAGGCCTAGCTAGGTCATGTTGGATGTAAAGGCCAAGGAGAGAACTTTACGGGTTGATGGAGGCAGGATGGGTACCTAGACTTACTGCACTCTAATGCTGTGCCTATCAGAGTATATTTCCTATACATCTTACATTCTATGATACAGCAATGGGAAGTGAAGCCTTACCGACTGTTCAAAACTATGTAATAAAGATGTGTTAAAATGTAATATAAATGTTTTGGAAAAAAATAGTCATATTTATTAATTACGAAAGAAATATATAGTTTCAGGCCCAGTATTAGTCATTGATCTATTTTGATCAACTCAGTGAGGATATGTAGGATTTTTTAACAGGCAGAACTATTCTTGAAAATGGTTATGTTTGTAAATCAGAGAACACCTCCATTCTAATTCCAGATTCATATCACTGATTGTGATATTCAGGTTTCTTTTTGCATATTTTATAAAAAAAAGTCATGGCCTACTGTTTCATTACATTGTCATAAATTTCCAGAGAGTTCTGGGATTTATATATTTGCATACACAATTTCAGGGATACTGAGACTTTTTACTGGACATAGTTAATTTTCAAATCAATCACTTCCTCTTAAAACTAGTAGGAGATGCTTATTAATTTGGACACAAACTAATATTTGCATTCCAACAGTAATTCTGGAAATTTAGGTTCATTGACATCATCATCTATGAATCTCTTCTCAAACTGTCATTCCATTTCTACCATGTAACTCTATGCGTATATCTCTAATTATTTTTATTCTTTTGAGTACTGGAAAATGAGGTTCTAGGTCTCGTGTTCAATCTAACTGTCTTCACTTCCTCGAACAAGTCAGCAACAGCCTTGTTTTACTCCTTACAGTTTCAAGCTGAGTGTGTTTAGGTATTTGTCACATCATGAAGAAAGTCTAATCTTAGTGACACTGGGGGCCTAGCAAAATGGGTGTCTTCGAGTCCTTTACATCCAAGTCTTTTATTTTAGTTCTTCAATAAGTTTAAACGATCAAGTCATCTGATGTCATTAAAATAAACTAGATGTCCATACTTTACTTGCCTTCTTTCAAATATCTACAAATAAGTACCAGTAAAGGATATGAGCATAAAGAAAATTGGAGATCTTAATCCTGCTCCTCCATTAAACCACAGGACACTCAGCACAGCTAGTTCATACTACACACTTTCTTTCTGACAGAGGCATGAAGCCTGGGATACACAACCATTCTCTCCTAATGCAAATAAAGAGTTGGAAACAAATCCCCTCCTTTTCTGCAGGTGCCCCATCTGTGACAAATGCAATCAGCTTTTCCATATTTAAACAAAACTTCTCAAATTTCTTCTCGGCAGATGGTTAAACTCTATCAGTTCATGTGTCCTGGCTAATTGGGTAAAACATTTTCCCTGTAAATATCACAGTCAGAATGTTGGCAAAGGTATCATGTGACAGGCACTTGCACACTCTGCCAGTGGGAGCATAAAGGGATGAGGTCTTTGGGGAGAACAATTCGTCAATATGCTTCAAGAGCCTTGAAAATTTCATCCCCTCTAACCCAGTGACCTCATGCTTAGAAAACCAAACCAAGGAAGTGATCAGAGATGATGATTAAAGATACATGTATAAGGATATTCACTGCACCATCATTTATAGAAGAAAAAAAGTAGGACTTGATTGACTGAAATATCCAAGAAGAAGGAAATGGTTTAATTCATTATGAAACATCTCTAAAATGGACATTTTGCTGCAACAGGAATCATGTTTTCGAAGAATAATTTATGACATGAGAAAATTCTTATGAATTAACATTAAGTGGAAAAACTACAGCATGAACAATACACAGTGTAATATCTCAATCAAAAAATTATTTACGGGTATAATGCATTCTCTAGTCCCATATCCACTGGAGTCACTACATACTAGGGATTTGGTGAGCCCCTCACACCAGGCTCCCCAGTCCGTAGTACTGATGCTGGGAAGAGGAGCCCCCACAACATACAGCTGTTAAAAACAGTGGGGATTCTGACCATCCAGGTGGGATGGAAGGCTGCAGGAAACCCAGACATCCTCTTAAACAGCCTGCACACAGATTCACTTGCTCGTAGGCACTCACCTTGGGCTCAGGAAGGCTGCAGGAAACCCAGACATCCTCTTAAACAGCCTGCACACAGATTCACTTGCTCGTAGGCACTCACCTTGGGCTCAGGTAGAGGGTCAGTGACTCAGGAGGTGTCGGAGACATACGAGGGTCAAGATCGAAGTGTGTGGCTGCAGGGGGAGGACAGGAGAACAGTCAGCACTTTCCTGGTGTGGAGGTCCTTCTCCTGTACAGTCAGCAAGCAGATGCCATCGTTCATGTGTTGAGCCCACCCCCACCATCGCCAAATCTGAATCTGATTGGCCAGGCCAATCAGAGCTCACCAGTGAGCTGGGCTGCTCCACCCTGCTGACTCACTGGGACCCTGTCCCACCCAACTTTCCCAATGCCAGAGGCACTTTCTCCATGAGCAGCTGGCCCCACCCACATTTCACTCTTTCTTGGAAAACTATTGGAGTCCTTGGGCCCCAGGAGGTAGTGACTGGCCTTGGTGTGTGTCGTGCGGGGCGGCCTGCTCGCTGCGCGATTTGTTGTGCGGGGGGGCCTGCGGGGTCTCTGCTCCTGCTCCCCACATAAGAACGCAGGATATGGTGAGGCCAAAAAGGAACACCCACGGAGCCATAGATGGGGAAGTCATACCACTATATTCTCTCTGGCGGCACTATACTCTCACTGGAGGCTGGATCCACACTGTTCGCAAACCACCATCCACGCTTGCCAGCCCAGCCACCATCTTCTTGCTAGCCCCCATTCTTCTCTTTCTCTGCTAGCGTAGCCACATAAGTTATATTAGTGGCCAATGGTTCACTGTTTACAGCTGACGGCCAACTAGCCACAGCTGATGGCCATGCAATCTCAGTTGATGGCCATTTACTACCTGAGCCAGCACCTGTCTATGTGAGGCTGAGAGCCTGGAAACTACTTTCTGGGGCTCTGTCCCCACAGTGTGTTCTGAGACTTTTGCTCCTTAGCACTGGCACCAAACCAGAATTTACATTAACCTAGTGACCACAACTCTTCCTACTCTAGTGACTCCCTGAGACCCTGCCTCACCTAACTTGTGAACTGAACAAGGCTCTATCAGCAGCTAAACCTTAAGGGACCAGGCAGGTGGCAGCAGGTCTTGGGGTATCCTGGCTTTTTGTGGAACTACTTCAGACTTGGTACTGGTGTCAGATGTCCTCAGTTTATAGTGTGGTGTCTCCCATGTGCCTCCAGGTTTAGCATAGGCAGTTAACAATGGCAGATTGCTTTGCAGCTCCTACCAGGTAGTCTTGGCCAGTCACAGGCAATGGGTGACCTGGGCCTTCACCAGAGCCTCTCCCAGAGGCCCCAGAACCAACACACTTGGAGATTGCCTTCAGACCACAGCAGAACTGCCCAATTAGCTCCACAAGTGCCACACACAAAGGGAATTAAAAAAAAAAAAAAAAAAAAGAAAAGAAAATCTGGAGTAGCAGTACTTATGCCAGACAAAGTAGACTTTAAAACAAAGGCTATAAGAAGTGACAATGAAGGACTCAGTAACCCTACTTCAGGGTATTTATCCAAAGAAACCCAAAACACTACTTCGAGGGGACATGTGCATGCATATGTTCATTGCAGCGTTGTTTGCAGTGGTCAAATTGTGGAGGCAGCCTGGGTGTCCGTCCATGGAAGAATGGATAAAAAGGAGGTGGTATATATATACAATGGAATATTGCTCAGCCATGAAAGGGAATAGGTTCTTGCTATGTGCAGCCATATGGATGGACTTGAAGGGTGCTGTGCTGAGTGGAGTATGTCAGACAGATAAAGACATATGCGATGTGATTTTGCTTATGTGTGGAATCTAAGAACAAAATTAACAAAAAAGCTCCCCCAAAACACTCATAGATACAGAAAACAGTTTGATGGTTGCCTGATGGATGGGGTTTGGGAGTGTGGGTGAAAAAAGGGAAAGGGATTAAGAAGTACAAATTGGTTGTTACCATGTAGTTATGGGGATGTAGGGTATAGTATGAGGAATATAATCAATATTGTAATAATTATGTATGGTACTAGATTTGTTGGGGTGATAGATGGGAGGGGGTTGGGGAGCAGGGTGAAAAAGGTGAAGGAATTAAGAAGCACAAATTGGTAGTTAGAAAATAGTCATAGGGATGTAAAGTAAAGCATAGGGAATGTAGTCAATGATATGGTAATAACTATGTATAGTGCCAGGTGGGTACTAGACTAGTCAGGGGGATCACTTTTTAAATTATATAAATGTCTAACTACTATGCTGCACACCTGAAATTAATATATAATTATATTGAATGTTAACTCTAATTGAAAACTTTTAAAAGGGGGGGAAAGGTGAAGGGGAATAAGAGGTCCAAATTTCCAGGTATAAAATAAATAAGTCATGGGGATGTAATGTACAGCATGGGGAATATTGTCAATAATATTGTGATAGCATGGTACAGTATCAGATGGTTGCTGGACCTATCATGGTGATGACTTCTTTAGGTATATAAATGTTGAATAACTATGGTATACACCTGAAACTAATATAATATTATATGTTAGCTATATTTTTAATAAAAATCTTTAGAAAAATGCACATAGTTTGATCCCTGACACTTAGAGCACCATAACAATCCTGAATTATGTCCAGACTTCTTCAATTTAGGAAAAAATGAGTACTTTATCTTGTTTAAGCCACTGGCATTTTTCATTTTCCTCTATCTTGTGCTTGAACTTAACCATAGCTTACTGAAAGGAAGAAGGGAAGAAGAGAGGGAGGGAGAGAGGCAGGGAGAGTCGTAGAGAGAGAGAGAAAGATAAAATGAGAGAGGAAGAATGAATTCATAAAACTAAAAGTTTTGTGAAGATCAATATGACAGATATATCTTTGGTTATACCAATCAAGAAAAAAAATTGAAATAAAGAAAATTCATGATAAGAGTAAATGTATACACACAAAAACAAGATTTTAAAAATAGTAACATAAAAATTTAAAGCATAAATGAAATTGATATATTTCTGAAAAATATAAAACACCAATATTGGGTGAAGAAAAATACAAAATATAACCACTAAAGAATTTGAAATTATAAAAAAAGTTCCCCCTAAAATTCTCTCTAATAAAGTTACATTTGAGATGAGACCTGAATGAAGTCAGTCAGGCAGATATCTGAAAAAAAGAGTGTTTTGGCAGAGGAAACTACAAAGACAAATGACTTTGCACCATTGATTTATCTCTTTCTTTCAACATCAGAATATTTTCCTTTCTGTTGAGTTCAGTCATGTTTTAACATTGCAATACTTTAACCAGTTTAAGAAAAAAATCCTCAAATAATTCTGTTATAGTTTTGGTATAGGGCAGTTTTTTTTCGAAGCAAAACTTAGATGCCAAATAAGAAAAGACTGATAACATTTCTAGAAGGCCAAACCAACAAGCAAAGTAGAACTACAAATGACAAGCTGGATTAAAAAGTATTTTCATCTCTCTTCTCACCTCCTACACTTCGTCTGGCTGACTCCCCCCCCCACCCCCTTAATACTCAGCTCAAGGGTTAATTCATCCAAAAAACCTTCCCTGTGTACACCAAGGGCATCCTTCTTTGATACTCCTACAATTTCCTGAGCATATCTGTACCACTGCTCTTACATATTGTTTGGAACCTAATCGTAAATGGGATTTGTGTGTGTTAACTTTTTCTTCTGAATTAGTTTGCAAACATCAAAGGCATGGGGTTTTTGCTGTGAATGACATGAGATAACATAGGTGAATTCCTTAGCATCATTCCAGTCTTCCTTGGGTCTGCTACTCTCTGACTGTGGGATTTTGTATAAGTTACTTAAACTGTCTGAATTCATCTTTTGTACAGGATACCATTAATACCAATTTTACAATGTTGCTTTGAGAATTAATGAGTTCATGCATGTGAGAAATGTGATTATAACCTGAATATTTCTCTCATTCCATACTCATCTAACACAGTTCCAGGCACATAAAGGGTGCCACTTTAATAAATGTTTACAGAGGGAGTGGGTAAATCCTACAGAGAATATTTTGTCAGTAGAAAGTCACCCTGGCTCTGTGGTAGGTGAGGAGCTGTCTGTGGAGACAGAAACCCTTGGAGATCCTTGGGGAAGGCAGACCTCCCAGGGACACTGACAGTAGCATGGGAAAACCAACTTCCAGAGCCCAGGTGGGGGGCATTTCTACCCTACTTCCCATGCTGTGCTATTTCACAGCATAGGAAAGTCTCTGAGGACTTTCAACAAAATGGCAGTCCCTGAAGACTCCAGCAGGAGTGAAGAAGTCTACCCTCCCTCCTGCACTACTCCCTAAGAGGAGCTGACACACAGAACTAAACCAAATCCTGTCAGCTCGGATTTTCCCAGGCATTCTGTCTCCTCTGCCCAGTTGTCATTTTTCTATCAACACGTCTAACAGAACCTTTTTCAGTGGTGAAAATGCTCTCTCTTTATATGCTGTCCATTATAATAGCCGCTAGCTGCATATGGCTGTTAAGCATTTGCCATGTGGCTAGTCTGACTTAACAACTGATTTTAAAATTCTATTTAAAATAAATTGAACAGTGCAGTTTAAACAAACATGTTAGTTGACTTTTCAAATAATCATTTGATGAGAACCTTCTATGTGCTACATACACTTGTATAGATTATTTATTACACTGCCTCCCGATTTTCCTGGCTCTAATCTACTCTCTATGTAGTAACTAGATCAGCTGACCAGGTCACTGACCTTAAAAACCTGCCAATGGGTTTCTGTCACTTACAGGATCAAGCCTCCCATATACCAGTTCTCTAGAATCTGCCCTTACCTATTGATGCAGCCACTCTTGCCTTGCTCTTCACCTTAGAGACACTACCGTTTGCTTTGGTAGGAAAAGCCCATGCTTTTCCTGTTGCCTCAACCATCCTTTCTCCCTATTTTCTTTGCCCAGCTTACTCCTACTTGCCCTTGAAGGTCAGACGCTCACTCCTCCAGGAAGCTTCCCTGAACATCCCTTCACCTATCCCCTCTACCTCATGCTGGGTTGTGTACTCTTCTCCTGGGCTCCCACAACCTCGCATGCTTTCTCCTATCAGAACATTGATCATGCTGGGTTTTAATTACTGATTAAATCTTTTCCCTTATGGACTGTGAGCTTAAAATCCATGGACAGTGTTATATTCACCTCTTTATCTCCAACATCTGCTCAGAGACTGCCTCAGAAGAGAAATCAAGGAATGTTTAAGTGAATTATTCTAAAATGTGTTGGGTTCTGTATTTACTGGATTTATACTTGTCAAATGCATTTTAGTCTATGACCCCAGTTGTAACTTAGAGCACTCTTTGTGGTTAGGCAGGGTCTTGGTCTCCATTTGTTGAAAAAGGAAACAGAGGCTCAATGACTGTAAATGATTTGCCCAAGATTATAAAGCTATATGGTGAGACATTGAGTAGAACCTGAATCTTCATACTCCTTTTGTCCATCTTCCTGTATTTAATGAATTTGTTCTCCTCAGCCCTCAGTGACCCCTCCTACACTGAAATTCCTACAGCCCTCATAACCATTTATTAGGATTGATTTGTCAAAGCTTGTATTTTTTCATCTTGATGGTTGTGTTGACATGACTTGTGAATTTTAAACTGCTTTAATGTGAGGGATATTTCTGATGGTCATTAGCACGTAACTTTCTATAGAAAATTTTAGTGCAGGTGAATGAACAATTTCATTCACATTGCCAGCAACCAACCCCAAAAGCTTTCTGGTCCCTCTACTTTTCTGTCTCAAGTCTTTCTCTCAAATTCTAGAAGGCTGCTTAGCCCTGGGCAAGCATAACCAAGATATGTGAAAGCTTTTAAGCTGGGGAATGGAGGGTAATCTTCAGCCAGCAGGGATGGAAATTAAGAGGTAAATGACCCAGCTTCCTTGTTCTTTAGTGGGACAATGCTGAGGCACATTCTATATGGTTCTTCAGAGGGTCTCCACCGAGATTAGGCCCAGTAGTCAACTAAAGCAATCAGTTCAATAACACACATTTTTCTTGGCCTTTTTTCCCCCTTCCTTCTTTGACTCTCTCCATTTCACTTCTGATTTATGGACTTACCCCGCAAAGAAATTACCAGCAGCACCCAAGTCCCTGCCTCAGGCTCTGCTTCTGGGGAACCAAAATGAAGACACTACTTAACTATACAGAAACTTCTTCGGAGACAAAGTTTGGAGACAACACTTTTCCCTATGTGGTTTGTGCTCTAGTCATACTGGATTTTTTTGTAGTTTTACCACTGATCCACACACTCTGTGCCTTGGCTCATGGTACTCCCTCTGCCTGGCACACAGCTGATTACCCCCCCTGCCCCTCTCATTTAGAGTTTCATCTCTATGATCCTGTAGCACTTGGAATACCTCTTTCAAAGCCAGTATCTCTTTTCCTTTTTCTGTGAGCCCTTTCAGGAGTAGGAGATGCCTAGCAAGATACTTGTTAAAAAATTAAAGGCTCAGTAAAACTGATAGGAATGTGCAGTAGTGAATTTAGAAATCATTTTTCATTCCACAAACATCTACTGAGCATTTACTCTGTAACAGCACTATGCTGTATTATGGAGTATACGAAGATGAAGAGACAGACCCCGGGCATCAGGGGAGCTCATGGTCAATAGAGGAAAAGAGAAGTAAATCATGCACTAAGTATTGTTAAGTATCAGGACAGGGATACACAGGGGACTGTGGGGAGGATAGAGACGCTCAGGAAAGGGTAACCTTCTAGCTTGGACTTGGAAGTTAGTAGTGAATTTATCACGGAGAGGTGGGAAAGGGCATCCTCGGTATAAGGAGAAATACACCTGCAAAAGAGAAGCCATTTCTAAAGTTGGGGGTTAGTGCGGTTGTAGAGGAGCGAGGAGTCCGACCCGTTGGTCCTCTGCGTGTTTGGGGTGGGGTGGGCACAGAATCACTGATTTTCAGGGCATTTCAGTTGAAGATAGCCAGCACTTGCACCAGGCCAGGCACACCGTGGGAAGAAGTGCTGGGAAATCAAGAAACCTGTCCCAAGCTCTCAAAGTTGAATACCAGCCACAGAAAAGTCAGCCCATCCAGTTCCATGGTCAGCACGACGACCCTCGTAGGTGGCAGAAAGGCCATCCCAGCGGACCTGGTCCTGGCGCCTCAGAGGCAGCTGAGCATGCTCAGTTGGCAGGACGCACTGGCCAGATAGCCGGGGAGCAGCGCCAGGGAGTTCCAGCCCCGCAGGCGCCAGGGCCCTGAGGGTGCCCGCGCGGAGGGGGCGGGGCCTCGGACGCACCTCCCTCCTATCCCTCCCCTCAGCCCCCGGGCCACGCGCCGGTAGCCAGCGCGCCGGCTGCCAGTTGCCCCGGCAACCGTCTCGCCGCGTCTTCCTGAGGGAGCTTCTGTCAGCCGGCAGAGCCCATCAGGCGTTCCCCACTGCCCAGCGATTTTCGCGTGGGCTCAGAGGCGGAGGGACAACAAAAAATGGCGGAGCGGATCCAAACGGCGCCTGAGGCAGGTCTGTGGGGGCGGTCGACCAGGGGAAGCCCTGAGGCTGCACGGCTGTCCTGGGCCTGAGGGGACAGGGGAGCTGAGCATGGCCCTGCTCCTGAGGAGTCGTCCCTGGGAGTTTGCGCGGTGGGGCTATGACCTCGGGGTCAGGGGTCAAGGGAGGTGCGTACCCCTCTGAGCAGCGGTCAGGGACCTCGGAATCCCGGTGGCCCAGGGGTGTATGTAGGAGTGCGCACACTCCTGAATGAACATGGGCCCCGAAAGGGCTAGGACTCCAGGGAAGACACAGGACTTCAGTCCTGAGGGCACCTGTGATGGGGGCCCATCTTCAGGGCAGGCTGTGTGATGGAGAGGGTGTACACAATCCTGTAGGAATGCGGGGGTGGGGGTGAGACTCCCTAAAAAGGCATAGTCTGGGGGAGAGGGGCTCGGATTCTGAGGAGGCAGGTGTGTGTAAGAGGAGTGTTACTTTAATATCAGGCAGTGCCATGGTAGGGGGATATACACCAAGTATTTGTGTTTTGAGGAAGTATAGTGCCTTAGTGTCACCTCTGGTCATAGAGAAAGTATACAAATCCTCACTTGTAAATGGTCCGTGACAGGACAAGAAGCTTAAGGGGACACTCAGAGCCTCAGTCCTTCTAAACCCTGCCAAGGGAGGCTAGAGCCTAGTGTGATGTATGTGGCATCAGTGATCTTGAAGGTCATTCAGAATCATGAGGAGGTGTATATGCACATATCTATGAGGGGAAGATAGTCTTTAAGGTGTAAGGAGAATGACAGGAAGGGAGACCCAGGATCCTATTCCTGAGGGGACCCTCTTGTGGGTATGGCTAGGCTTGGAGAGATAGTGAACTAAGGGTCTTAACAGCGTCATAGAAGATAGAAGAGAGCAAAGTTTCTTCTTTTTTCTAGTTTCACGTGTACAAAACAACATAGTTATGAGACATTTATATACCTCGCAAAGTGAGAGCAACGTTTTTTACAGTCCTGTGTATGTGGGAGTGAGTTTGTCCTTAAAGTTCTTCTGGGGAGTGAAGAACTGGAGCCTCAATACAAGTGATATCTGTGTGTATGTAGAAAGCAGTGGCTTTGGGGGTATATGTGGCATTGGTGACAGAAGTGGTATACATAATTTTGTATGTATGTCCTTATTAGGTATTTTGGTTGCAAGAGTGACCCACTTGAATTATCCAGTCCTTGGTGGTTGGGGGAGGGAGGTGATGGTTATGGTAAGACCATGCAGTGACTGGAACTGGAAACTGCATGAAGCCACCAAGAATGGTTCAAGAGACCATTCTCAAGACCTGCATGGTTTCTCTTTCTCTCATGGCATCTGTTTCTTCCAACAAGTATTTCCTCTACTCATTTCATAGTTTAAGCTCTCTCATACCTTGAACATGCTTATTCCTTTGTTTGTTCATCCACTCCACAAATATTTATTGAGTGCCAACTGTATGCCAGGAACCAAGTTAATCACTGGAAACTCTTTGCTTGTGATTCTCTTACCTTATTCTTTTTTTTCCCCCATAGACTTACTGACTTCAAATAAATTATTAAATCTACTTATTATTTTTATTGCTTATTGCCTATCTTCTTGCACTAGAATGTAATATCCATGAAGGCAAGGGTCTTTTTTTGTATTTACCAATCCCACATGTCTAAAACTGCACCTGGTATAGAGTAGGTTATTAATAAATATTGGTTAAATGAATAACTGAATGACCTGATATTGCCTAGAGGTTCAAGAAGCTTTCTCTGAGGAAGCGGTATTTTAACTAGTTATAATAGATTGTATAAATGAAGAAAAGAGCAAAGAGTGATTTAGGCAGACGGAAATCATGTGCAAAGACCCCAAGGTAGTAGGAAATATGATGTGCTGTGTTTAAGGAACTAAAATGAGACAAATGTGTCTGCATGTAGGGCAAAAGGAGGAGAAAAGAGGTAAGCTGAAGCAGATCTTGCAGGGCCTTACAGGCTATGGTAAACAGTTTGGTCAAAGATCCTAAGAATAATAGGAAGCGATTGAGGGCTTTTAAAGTAGGAGAATGACATGATTAGAAAAAAAAAATAACTCTGGCTACAGTGTGAGAGTACAGAAGATACAAAAGTGGGTATAGAGACTTGTTAGAAGGTAGCAGTGGAGATGGAGAGAATTGAGAAATATTTAAGAGCTAAAATTAATAGGATTCAGTTAAAGATGGGAATGAGGGAGAAAGAAGTATCAAGGCATGCTTCTAGTTTTCTAATTTTTGTAACTGGATACTTGGTGGTACCATTATGGAGATAGGGAGCATTGGAAGGGATCTTGGCTATGTTTGAGAGGGAAGAGCATGAGTTTGGTTTTGGACATAAGGAGTCTGCGGAGTCTTTGAGATATCCAAATAAGTGGAGAGATTGACAAGGCAGTTGAATTTGCAAGAAAAGGCTGAGCTGGCATAGAGATAATTACTGAAGTCATAAGTGTGGGATGCCTAGAGGGAGAGTAGAGTGTGGGGAGAAGAGGCCTGGGATGAAATGCTGAGTAGCTGCAATATTTCAGTGCCTTCCAAAGAGACTGAGAAATTACAACCAGAGAGACAAGAGGACTACCAAGAGAATGTTTCAAGATAAATGGAATACTCAACAGATTGAATGCTGCCAAGTGATGTAAAAAGATGACTGAAAAACTAGATTTAGGAATATATTTAGCATCGTTGGTAACCTTGAGAGAAAATTGATCAAGGTAGGAGCCAAATCATTTAACTTCTGAATCCCTATTAACTGGCTCAATCTTTGTCTCTTAATTCAGATTCCCGAGAGAGAGTCTGATTGACACACATCAGCTTTTCCCACTGGATCATGTCTTGGAACACAAGCCAGTGTAGGATTAACTGCCTTTGGATTAGGTGTCCAGCTATTGCTGTCTGGAGTCATCTGGTACAAAATATGTCCATCTAGTAATTTCTCATCTTAACAGCAATAGCTAACATTTATGGGGTGTTTATTATGTGCCACACATTGTACTAAGTGCTTTATATATCTTAATTTACTTCAGCATTCTAACTACTCTCTAAGGTATTGTGTCTACTTAATATGTGAAGAAATTTTGGAACAGAACTTAAGCAGCTTGCTCAAGACCTGTACATTAGTGTAAGATTGTAGTGTTTTAGTTATTTTAGCATTATCTAGATTTATTATTTGCCTTTCTGTTTGTATTGCAACATATTACATACTGAAGAAATAATAGCCCCGATGAAAATTCGTGCTCTATAGGAAATACTATTCTAATCTAAGCATACATTAACAATGGTGAAGTGGAAAGAACTGGGGCTTAGATCCTTGTTTAAATTTTGTTTGTGTAACTTACTAGATGTGGATGTTGGATTCAAATATTCTGATCTTCAGTTTCTTCATCTGTAAAACGAGGATGATATTTACAGGATAGTTGTGAATACTAGAGATAATATATATGAAGAGCCCAATAAATGATATTTCTTTAGTTTCCCTGAAGCTTGAATATAAAATATATGTATTACATATACTTTACATATAAAAGCAAGGTTTAAACATACAGTAGTTAATATTAGACATTCTTTTAAAAAATTTTTCTTCATTGATATGATTAATTTGCTATCAGAAGAAAGGTGGACACCAAGTTTTGGAGCATGTAGAATTGTTATCTGAACTATGTTCATGGGACATGTCTTCTATGATGTAGATTGTGAGGAATTTCTTGAAGGAGTGAAGGGACATTTGTGACACTTCTTTTTTTTCCAAGCATGCAGATAACTCTGTAAGAAGGTGAGGTTGGCAAAAGGAAGTTCCTTCTTTTAAATATTGTACTTTAAAATCAGGATGTGAGTGTCAGAATTTTTCTTCCCTTCCAACAATTTTGACTATTAATAATAGGAAAGAAACCTTATAGTTAAGTAAATGTAAGAGTCTTAGCCTCAGGCTAGATGGCACCTTCTTCAGTTTCTCAGATTCCCCTCCTTCCTTTCCAACTATCATAAAAAAGCTTTTGTTTGAATTACCTGGTAAAATAATTTGTTTTCCTATATTGCCAAGTTTGTTACTTTTGTGGAGGCCCATATAGCCCAGAAAATTTAGACTGACGCAGTCTGTTAAAATGGCCTATGGGATTTATAGGTGATGTAATACAGAATTGTACACCTGAAATCTATGTAATTTTACTAACAATTGTCACCCCAATAAATTAAAAAAAAAAAAGGCCTATACCTTGATACAGGTAACTTCCTTTGTGAAATAAATGAGTCCTTAAAAAAAAGCAATTTTAATGTTATTTGAAATCATCTGTAGGCAGAATCTTGAAATTTTATAAAGCCTTAGTAATGAGAATAATGTTTTCTGTCTTTAGTTAGTAGTTGGGCAAAATAGCTAAGCCTTTTTGGCTTTAGTTTCCTTATTTGTGAATTAGGGATAGTAACACCTACTTTTCTGGTGAGAATTAGAGATAAGTTATGGAAACTGCACAATGTGACACCCCTAAAGAAATGATAGCTTAGTTGGTATATGCTCGGTATGCTTGTGTGTTTGTGTTTGTTGGTGTTTGTGTGCCTTTTCCTAAAGGCTTATTAGTAAAATCATCTTTTTTTTAATTAAAGTTTATTGGGGTGACCATTGTTAGTAAAGTTACATAGATTTTAGGTGTACAATTCTGTGTTACATCATCTATAAATCACATTTTGTGTTCACCACCCGGAGTTAGTTCTCCTGACATCACCATATATTTGATCCCCTTCACCCTCAACTACCACCCTTACCCTCTGGTAACCACTTACCCTCTGGTAACCACTAAACTGTTGTCTGTGTCTATGAGTTTTTGTTTCTCATTTGTTTGTCTTGTTATTTTGTTGTTTTTGGTTCATATACCACACATATCAGTGAAATCATATGGTTCTCTGCTTTTTCTGTCTGACTTATTTCGCTTAGCATTATACTCTCAAGATCCATCCATGTTGTCACAAATGTTCCTATATCACCTTTTCTTACTGCCGAATAGTATTCCATTGTGTATATATACCACAACTTCTTTATCCATTCATCTATCGAAGGGCATTTGGTTGTTTCCATGTCTTGGCCACCGTAAACAAAGCTGCAATGAACATTGGAGCACACGTGTCTTTATATCTAAATGTTTTCAGATTTTTTGGGTAGATACCCAGGAGAGGGATTGCTGGGTCATATGGCAATTCTATTTTTAATTTTTTGAGGAACCTCCACACTGCCTTCCATAACGGCTGCACCAGTCTCCATTCCCACCAACAGTGTATGAGGGTTCCTTTTTCTCCACAGTCTCTCCAACACTTGTTATTATTTGTCTTGTTGATGATAGCCATTCTGACTGGGGTGAGGTGATATCTCATTGTGGTTTTGATTTGCATTTCTCTAATGATTAGTGATGTTGAGCATTTTTTCATATGTCTATTTGCCATTTGTATGTCCTCTTTGGAGAAATGTCTCTTCAGGTCCTCTGCCCATTTTTCAATTGGGTTGTTTGTTTTCTGTTGTTGAGTTTCATGAGTTCCTTGTATATTTTGGATATTAGCCGTTTATCAGAGGCACTGTTAGCAAAAATCTTCTCCCATTCAGTTGGTTGCCTCTTTATTTTGTCGATGGTTTCTTTTGCTGTGCAGAAGCTTTTAAGTTTGATATAGTCCCATTCATTTATTTGAGCTTTTATTTCCCTTGCCTTTGGAGTCAAATTCATAAAATGCTCTTTGAACCCAAGGTCCATAAGTTTAGTACCTACGTTTTCCTTTTTTTTATTTTGTTGTTTTTTTGTATTTTTTAATTATTTAAATTACCTATGTTTTCCTCTATGCAGTTTGTTGTTTCAGGTCTTATGCTTAAGTCTTTGATCCATTTTGAATTAATTTTGGTACATGGTGACCGATAGCAATCCAGTTTCATTCTTTTGCACGTGGCTTTCCAATTTTGCCAGCACCATTTATTGAAGAGGCTGTCTTTTCTCCATTGTATGTTTTTTGCTTCTTTGTTAAAAATTATCTGTCCATATTTATGTGGTATTATTTCTGGGTTCTCAATTCTATTCCATTGGTCCATGTGTCTGTTTTTCTGCCAATACCATGCTGTTTGATTATTGTTGCCCTGTAATACAAGCTAAAGTCAGGGAGCGTGATACCTCCAGCATTGTTCTTTTTTCTTAAGATTGCTTTGGCTATTTGGGGTCTTTTGTGGTTCCAAACAAATCTGATGATTTTTTGTTCTATTTCTTTAAAAAATGCCATTGGGATTTTGATGGGGATTGCATTAAATCTGTATATTGCTTTGGGTAACATGGCCATTTTAACTATGTTGATTCTTCCAATCCACGAACACAGAATGCCTTTCCATTTCTTTGTGTCTTCAATTTCTTTTAAAAATGTCTTATTGTTTTCAGCACATAGGTCTCTCACATCCTTAGTTAAGTTTATTTCTAGGTATTTTATTCTTTTTGCTGCAATTGCAAAAGGAATTGTTTTTTGTGTTTCTTTTTCTGAGATTTCATTGTTAGTATATAGGAAGGGTATGGACTTTTGTACGTTGATTTTGTAGCCGGCAACTTTACTGTATTCGTTGATTGTTTCTGATAGCTTTTCTGGTGGAGTCTGTAGGGTTTTCTATATATAGCATCATGTCATCTGCAAAGAGTGACAATTTAACATCTTCATTCCCAATTTGGATGCCTTTTATTTCTTTCTCTTGCCTGATTACTCTGGCAAGGACTTCCAACACTATGTTGAAAAGCAGAGGTGATAGGGGACAGCCCTGTTGTGTTCCTGAACGCAGAGCAAAGGGCTTCAGTTTTTCACCATTAATTATGATATTAGCTGAGGGTTTGTCATATATAGCTTTTATTATGTTAAGGTATTTTCCTTCTATTCCTATTTTATTAAGTGTTTTAATCATAAATGGATGTTGTATCTTGTCAAATGCTTTTTCTGCATCTATTGATACAATCATAGGATTTTTGTCCTTTATTTTGTTTATGTCATGTATCACATTGATGGATTTGCGGAAGTTGTATCATCCTTGTGCCCCTGGGATGAACCCCACTTGGTCGTGATGAATAATCTTTTTAATGCATTCAATTTGCTAGAATTTTGTTTAGGATTTTTCATCTGTATTCATCAGAGATATTGGTCTGTAGTTTTCTTTTTTTGTGTTGTCCTTACCAGGTTTTGGTATCAGGGTAATGTTGGCTTCATAAAATGAGTTAGGGAGTACTGTCTCTTCTTCAATTTTTTGGAAAAATTTGAGCAGGATTGGTATTAGATCCTCTTTGAAGGTTTGGTTGAATTCACTCATGAAGCCATCTGGTCCCGGACTTTTGCTTTTGGGAAGGTTTTGGATGACTGATTTAATTTCGTTCCTGGTGATCGGTCTGTTTAGATTTTCCAGTTCTTCATGGTTCACCCTAGGAAGGCTATATGTTGCTAAGAACTTGTCCATTTCTTCTAGGTTATTGAATTTGGTGGCATATAGTCCTTCATAGTATTCTAGGATGATCCTTTGTATTTCTGTGGCATCTGCGATAACTTACCCTTTTTCATTTCTGATTTCGTTTATTAGTGTCTTCTCTCTTTTTGTCTTAGTGAGTCTAGCCAAGGGTTTGTCAATTTTGTTAATATTTTCAAAGAACCAGCTCTTTGTCACATTAATTTTTTCTATTGTCTTTTTGTTCTCTATTTCATTTAGTTCTGCTCTGATTTTTGTTATTTCCTTTCTTCTGTTGACCTTGGGTTTCATTTGTTCTTCTTTTTCTAGTTCTTTAAGGTGTAACATGAGGTTATTTATTTGGGATTTTTCTTGTTTCTTGAGATAGGCCTGTAATGATATAAATTTCCCTCTTAAAACTGCTTTTGCTGCATCCCAAAAATTTTGGTAGGATGTATTTTCATTCTCATTTGTTTCTATGTATCTTTTGATCTCTCCTCTAATTTCTTCTTTGACCCGGTCGTTCTTTAAGAGTATGTTGTTTAATCTCCAAGTATTTGTGGTTTTTCTTGCTTTCTTTTTGTAGTTGATATCCAGTTTCAAAGATTTGTGATCAGAGAATATGCTTGGTATGATTTCAATCTTCTTAAATTTGCTGAGGCTAATTTTATGTCCCAATATATGGTCTCTCCTTGAGAATGTTCCATGTACACTAGAAAAAATGTATAGTTTGAAGTTTTAGGATGAAGTGCTCTATAAATGTCAATTATGTCCATTTCGTCTAATGTGTCGTTTAGGACTGCTATTTCATTATTTATTTTCCGTTTGGATGATCTATCCATAGCTGTCAATGATGTATTTAGGTCCCCTAGTATAATTGTGTTTTGGTCGTTTTCTCCCTTTAGTTCTGTTAGTAGTTGCTTGGTATATTTTGGTGCTCCCTGATTGGGGGCATAAATATTGATGACTGTTATGTCTTCTTGTTATATAGTCCCCTTTACCATTATGAAATGTCCATCTTTGTATCTTGTTACCTTTTTCACCCTGAAGTCTGTTTCATCTGATATCAGTATGGATATACCTGATTTTCTCTGGATACCATTTGCTTGGAGTGTCAATTTCACCCTTTCACTTTGAGTCTATGCTTGTCCTTGTCGCTGAGATGTGTCTCTTGGAGACAGCATATGGTTGGGTTTAGTTTTTTGACCCAATCTGCTACTCTGTGCCTTTTTATTGGTGAGTTCAGTCCATTTACATTTAGGGTGATTATTGATATGTGAGGATTTCCTATCATTCTGTCTTTAGCTTTTGTTAAGACTGTGTCTCCATTTTCTCTTTGCCTTTTTGTTTTTGTCTATTATTTCTGTGTGGTGGTAGTCTATGATGTTTCCCTCTGTTTCTTCTTTAATTACAGTATATATTTCAGTTCTGGATTTTTTTTTTTTTGAGTGGTTACCATTAAGTTTATGTAAAAGAAAGTTTGATATTTAGAGTATTCCATTTTTTTCAGCATGCCTACTTTCTCCATTCCCATGTTCCGGTTCAGGCCTTTACTCTCCCCCTTTTTATGTTTCGGTTGCCACAAATTGTCCCTGTTGATGGTGGTCAAATAACCTCCTTTAGTATTTCTTGTAGTGCAGGTCGTGTATTAGAAAATTCCCTCAGCTTCTGTATGTCTGGGAAGGTCTTTATTCCTCCTTCATATCTAAAGAATATCTTTTCTGGGTATATTATTCCTGGCTCATAATTTCTCTCTTTCGATTGTTTGAATATTTGGTTCCACTCCCTCCTGGCTTGTAGAGTTTCTGCTGAAAAATCTGATGATAATCTAATGGGCTTTCCTTTGTAGGTTACCGACTTCTTTTCCCTGGCTGCTTTGAGGATTCTTTCTTTGTCATTGATTTTTGACAGCTTCAATACATGTGCCTTGGAGAAGGCCTGTTGGAGTTGAGGTAATTAGATGTTCTATTTGCTTCTTGGATTCAAGGATCCAGTTCTTTCCACAAGTTTGGGAAGTTCTCATCGAGTATTTGTTTGAGTATACTCTCTGTTCCCTTCTCCTTTTCGTCCCCTTCTGGTATGCCCATTATTCTGGCCCAGAGCAATGGCGGCGACCACCACCACAGCCGGTCCTGCTTCCACAGCTCCTGTCGTTTTGCGGATTTAGTTGGGCTGCAAATCTGTGTCTGCGACCACAGTTCTCAGAACTGCAAATATTCTGTTGTTTTGATCTGACACTGCTACTGTTCCGCTTCTAGTTCTGGGCTTGTGGGAGCGGGGTGAGCTCTGGGAGGGTGGGGAGGGGGCAGCTAGTTTCAGTGCCTAAGGCTTCCATTCTCTGCTCGGCAGGGAGGGCTTAAACCACCATTTTCAGCCTTCTTCCCTCAGTCTTTGCTCCGAGATCTCTGCCATGAGTGTTGGGTTTAGCCGTGTTATATGGTGTCCCTTCAGCTGCGTGGGCCATAAACGAAGCCCTAGAAGTTCGTGTTCTTCCTTCTCCCACAGCTGCGTTAGTTACGGGATGCAGCGAGCTTGGAGCACTGAGCTAGGTCTGTGTCCTCCGCCCACGTGGCTCCATCTCCGCACTTCTCCCTTCCCTCCTCCCCTACTCATGCAATTTGCCCACCTTTAGGTGAATTCAGTAGTGAGTCTCTTCGTCTTGCCTGTCTGCTGTGCAGGGAATCCTTTGTGGAGTTATAGCTCTTCAATTTGTTGTAAATTCCAGGGGAGACCTCCAGAGGCCCAACTCACGCCGCCATTTTGATGATGTCACTTTCAAAATCATCTTTAAAAGAAGAGAAAACCCATGTCATGTCTACCATCCCTTATTTGGATGCAAACATATTTCAGAATTCAGATTTTTTTTTTATTATGGATAGGAAATACATCATATGTATTGTCGATTATATACTACTCCAATATGGTATGGGGCGAATACCCTGTAATCACACATGTTAATATAAAGTTCACACTATTCGAATAAAAATTATAAATAGCTTCACATCAATTTAGGTTAAGTTTTGCTTTCAAGTTAGTTTTGGCTCCAAAGTTTTAAAAAAATATTACTGTTTTTAGAGATTTAGAGAATTTGGAATTGTGGAAAAGGGAATGTGGACTTACACAATTTTATTCCTCTTCAAATTATTTTTTGTTGTTTTATTTTTTCTGTAACATCAGCCCATAGCTTTATTAAAGATCCTAAAAGTATTGGGACAGAAACACCTTTCGTTTCCATGGCACTCATGTAGTTATTTCTTCTAAGGAAATCTAATAATGTCTGTATTTCTGAGCTCTGTGAATGTTGCATTTGGCTTCAGTTTCAGTATTTTGGCTCAGTGTCACTTTCAATGAAAGACACTAGAAAACTATATGCATTAAGAAAGTCAGAAAAATGCATACATAGTCTTAAGAAAGTCACAGCTTTGTCTTCAAGTCATTGGAATAGCACAGTGTTATGTGAGTTTCAGAATATTTTTATTAAAATTTCACTAATGGAGTGTTAATTTTAGTGTTGATTTAAGGGAAAAAGTTTTCTTAGCTGATTTTGATTTGTCTGATTATAAAAAAGTATTGCAACTGTGAAAACTTGCAATAATATATTGATGGTGTTTACCATATGGGAATATGATAATTTTTACTTTTTACCATTGTCCTTTTTTTAATTACTTGGTTGTAATCTGTCTGGCAGGCCAGTAGAAGTCTCTGGTTCTCAAGTATTTCGGGGCTAAAGTGGATGTGCTGCGTATTATTTCCAACTACCTTGAGTATTATGAATATTTAGTGCCAAAGAGAAGAAACAGTCTAGGAATTAGAATTTAAAAAATACTTATGTATATGGAATTTCTAAAAATCAAGTTTGACTTTTAAATACTTCAGTTTAAGAAATGATAAATCAGGGCTTAAAATTCATATTCTATTCGTATTAGTTTTCTGCATCTGAGAAAACTGCTTCTGATGAAAAGTAAAGCAATCCTTGGATGCATCAGGGAATTACCACATTTCTTAATTCTGAATCTATCTTTCTCTTTGCCTTGCAAGTTTTAATTAGTCATTTTGAAAAATGTAAATAGTTATGTGGAATTTAAATAAAGAGACTTATTTCAAAGTGTTTAAGCTTTATTTGAATCACACTTATCCATTCTTACTTATTTTCAAGTTATTTTGTGTACATCTTTCCAAATTTTGCACATTTTCCCTTACAAGTTTATCAGGAAATTTTTTATCAGGCGCAAGACAATAGTGGGTAAGGTGAATGTCTAACTGGATTTGTGAGCCGAACCTCCCATTTCTCTCCACGTTGGCTTCTTTGAGTCTTGGGAATGTAACTTCAATTGTTATTTTTTAATTATAATAAGATTTAAAAATTTTAAATTTGGCTTCCATACTGAATGTAGGAACATAAGGAACTTGAGGCTCTTACCTTCCTGTAATGGATACCCTATTAATCAAAAGGTGGTAGCATTAAGGTGAAAGGCGTCTGGTGGTCTTTTCTGTCTCTTACCCACCACTCCTGCACAGTTAATTCCTTTGTGGACAACCTCTATGGTGATGAGTCAGAACTAGGACAGAGTAATGGGCTCAAATAAATATGACTGATGTAGGGGTAGTGTGTCTTTTCATACACTGGATATACTATAAGCTAAAGGTAAAACCATTTTTCTTTGGTCTGTTTGACTCACCTACTCAAACTGAAGCTTGTGATCATTCTTTCCAATTAATTTTACCAGAGACTAGTTTAGTAGAGCTTTGTTTTGGGATAAGAGAGAGGAGTAAATAACAACTGCTCACAAAGAACTTACCTTTAATAATTTATATACACAACAGGAACATTAGAGGTTGCAATGAATCAGATGAAGTCTTTCTTCTCTCATCTCAATGGCTGTCAACAAAATAAATTCTTGCTATTGGGAAATAGCTGAAATACACCTCTCTCCATTACATTAGCCATATTAAGTTTTTCTTAGACCAGTGGTTGCAAATTGGCAGCACAGGGTATGGATCAAGCTATCAGATATATTTTGTTGGGCTTATGAGGCATATAAACAAGAAATTAATTAAATTAGATTGATCGTCAATTGTTTAAACATAGGGAGATGTCACATAAAGGTATGAATTTCTGCCTTCTCTTGGAAATTCAGGAGACTTGTCAAAATTGTGCCTACATTGCTGGATGTGCACTATTGGCTGGACCTGAGTAGCTAGTGCCACGCTTAGAAGAGGGTAAAGGCTTTCTAGTATGACACAGTTACCACCACTCACTCTCTTTTCCTTAATTTTCTTGTTCTCAGTCTACTTCACTCATTTGGTGCTACCTACATAGCCCATAAAATTTGCACCCTGTTTTAGATCCTCATTATGTTTATACAGACACACACACACACACACACACATACACATAGTTACTTATATTATTATGAATATGTATATTTTCTTTCTGGTTGGCTAAGTTGATAAAAACCCACCAGAGAGGTAAGTTTATGTTCTCCTTTATTCCACCTTTAAAGAAGGCACTCTTCTATATTATAAGGTTTTATCTCAGGGTCATATAACCTTATAAGGTCAGCATATTTATAAAGCTAGTACAGTTGACCCTTGAACAAGATGGGGGACTAGGGGCACCCCCCTCCCCTGCACAGTAAAAAATCCACGTATAATTTTGACTCTATGTATTTATTGAAAGAAAATCCACTTATAAGTGGACCCATACAGTTTAATCCTGTGTTGTTCAAGGGCCAACTATACTTAGGTAGTTTTGGATATAAACTATATGTAAGTTATATTATTTGGCTAGTTCTTAATGCCATTTAAAATAACCTTTATATTATGGAAAATTTCAAACATATACAGAAATAGAAAGGATAGTATAAGAACTGTGTACCCATCATCCAAGCTCAACAATTACCAGCTCCACTTGTCTTTCTTACTCTCCTTCCCTAGGACTGTTTGGAAGCATATCAATGATACATAATTTACTCCATAAAATTTTCAATATACACTTCTAAAAGACACATACTGTTCATATATATATCACACTAACATACACATATACAATCATACCAAACATATATAATATACCAAATAATGATAATTCCTTAATATCAAATATCCAGTTAGTTTTTGTTTATTTCATCGTCATTCTTCTTTTCCCCTTGCAGTATTTTTGTTTGAAGAAACCTTATTGTTTTCCTGGATTTTGTCGACTGCTTTCCCATGGTATAGTTCAATACATTCTACTGCTTTCTATATTGCCTATAAATGATTGGGTTTGGGCTCCTTTTTTCCCCCAAGACTGTTTCAGAGAGGTTTTATGTATATCCTTTGAGGGGTATAGTATCTGTCTGTTTTTGTGATGTTAGCACCCATTAAGCAATTATACATGATTGAAATTTGAATAGTAATATTCAAAACAAGAATAGAATGGAGTTACCAAAAAAGTGGTATAGCAGGACTCTAGGAATTTAGAAGAGGAAACATAATTTAGGACTAAACTGATCAGGGAAAATTTTATGGAAATAGTGATGCTTAAGATAGATCTTAAAAAATGGGAATGACTATGGTAAAAGGATATGACATATTAACCAGTTTAGGCTAAGTTATACAATGATAATAAATGAGTCAAAAATCCCAGGGGTTTACAACTACAAAGATTATTTATTGTTCCAGTACATGTCCACTGTGGGTCAGCTATAGATTTGTTCCATATCTTTATGTCAGGACCCAGGCTGATGGAGCAGCTTTTGTCTGGGATATTGCTGGTCTCATGCAAGAGGGAAAAAGACCATATTGGAACCAAGCAGTTGTTCTTATCAAAGTTTCTCCTTGGTGGCACATGTCACTTCTACTAACATTTCTGTTCAAGTCTTACAACCAGCCTGAAACTGACAGAGTGAGATGTGTAATCCTGCCATAGGGCAGGGCAGCAAGTATTTTAATGAATACCACACTATGATAAGAGCTATTGGGTGAGAAGGGAAAGGGTCTTCTGGATAGGAAGAGGCACAAATGCATGCGGTATATTAGGAGTAAGTAAACCCATTTTTCAGGAGTAGAATAGGTATAGGTAGAAGGTAGAATAGGTTTGGTTAGAAGGGTAAAGACTATCAAAGCTACAGAGGGGGGTAAAGTAGAGTTTGAATTCCAAATACATATTCAACTATCCTCCTCTTTCATTGAAGTCTAGACTTTGGAATGGAAAATTATAGATTAGTGATCCACATACGTAATTCTAAATTTGCTAGTAGCCACAATAAGATGTAAAAAAACAGGTGAAATTAATTTTAATGTATTTTATGTAACTTAATATATTCCACTCAACATGCTTTTATATTTGCCTTATTCATCATTGTATTCCTAGCACTCAGTGAAGAGTGACAGGGAATTCTATAGTAGTTCTTTGTCAGTAGGGACGGGGTGATTTGGCTTGGCCTCATGGCTTGGCCTCCCAAAGAGAAAGCATTGTTTTAAAAAAATTATTAATTTATTGGGGTGACATTGGTTAGTAAAATTATATAGGTTTCAAGTGTACATTTCTGTAATACATTATCTATATAGTGCAGTGTGTGTTCTCCACCCAGAGTCAGTTCTCCTTCCGTCACCATATGTTTGACCCCCTTTTCCCTCTTCTACCACCCCTCTCCCCACTTCTACCACCCCCCTCCCCCCTTACCCTCTGGTAACCATTAATCTATTGTCTGTGTCTATGAGTTTTTGTTTGTTTGTTTTTCTTATTTGTTTGTTGCCTTCAGTTTTATATCCCAAATATAAGTGAAGCCACATGGGTCTCCACTTTTTCTGTCTGACTTATTTTGTTTAGCGTGATAATCTCAAGATCCATCCATTTTGATGCAAATGGCGGTATTTCATCTTATGGCCAAGTAATATTCCATTGTATATATGTACCACATCTTCTTTATCCAGTAAATAGAACAAAAAAAAAATCATTGGATTTGTATGGAATCACAAGAGATCTTGAATAACCAAAGGAATCCTAAGAAAAAAGAACAAGGCTGGAGGTCTCACACTCTCTGACTTCAATTTATACTATAAAGTGATAATAATCAAAACAGCATGGTATTGGCAGAAAAACAGATGCACAGACCAGTGGAATAGAATTGAGAATCCAGAAACAAATCCACATATATATGGGCAGATAATTTTTGACAAAGGAGCCAAAAACATACAATGGAGAAAAGAAAGCCTCTTCAGTAAATGGTGCTGGGAGAATTGGAAAGCCATGTGCAAAAGAATGAAGTTAGGCTGCTATGTCACCATGTACCAAAATTAGCTCAAAATGGATCAAAGACCCAAACATAAGACCTGAAACAATAAATTGCATAGAAGAAAACATTGGTACTAAACTTATGTACCTTGGGTTCAGAGAGGATTTTATGAATTTGACCTCAAAGGCAAGGAAAGTAGAAGCAAAAATAAATTAATGGGTCTATATCAAACTAAAAAGCTTCAGCACAGCAAAAGAAACCATCAACAAAACAAAGAGGAAACCAACCGAATGGGAGAAGATACTTGAGAAAGCATTTTTGAATATGGATGGAATAGTAATGATCTATCTGTAAGCAAACATGGAACTGAGAATACTGTTCCTCCTCTCATCTTAGAGATCCTAGGTTAAGAAAAAATGAGCAGCCTCTTCTTAAGAGGACTGCAAGAGGAATAGTGCCATCTAGGGAGAGTCAGATTTTTAGAGTAATGAGGTAGTGGGGACATTTAATGAAGAGTATAGGAGCATTGAAGAGAATTTATATGAGTTGCCGTCCTAGAGATCACATTAGTGTTAGAAGGTAGGGTGACATGGGCAACTAGGCTGGGTGGCAGAGTGATTAGACAAAGGTAGAGACAGTGGAGAATTTATACCAAAGTTACTCTGAGAAAATCCTAAGGGAATCATAAAGCACCATAGGGATGAAGGTGGGTGCGTGTTGGAAGGTGGGCAGAAGGACCTTGGTTGGAGTGAGCTGTTCTTTGATTCCAAATTGATGGAAGGAGTTTAAGTGCTATTGTGAGCTAGTCTACCAGGTAAGCGGAGGCCTCTGGACAGGCTGGCTTTTTTTGTGGCCGTTGCTCTAAGAGGGATAAAGAATTAGATGAAGCTTGGAACTTGAGGATTTAAATAAGAAGGGTCCAGAAGAGGTGAGTACACTTCAGCGTAAGGATCTGTAGTTCTTGATGACTGGATGTGATGAAGAAAGAGAAGTTGCTTTATCAATATTTATATGTGCTGATTATTTATTGGGTACCTCTTATACATTTATTTAAGTCTTACAGAATCCTGCAAGGTAAGTGAGATGAATTTCTATTTTTTATAGATATGTAACCTTAAGTTCAGAAAGGGCATAATAACTTGCTGAAACTCACACAACTAGTAAGAAGTAGAAACAGGAGTAATCCACATCAGTTGGCTTTAGAGTCCTTTGCTGTGCCTTTTATATGGTAACTTTCCAGAGAGGAGAGAGAAAGGGGTAAAAACCATTGAGTTTTTAAACTTGGGGATTCACTGACATAAATGGAAGAATCAAAGAAGGAAATGGTTTTGTTGTGGAAAGGATAGATTATTTTAGACATGTTGAATTTGAGGTAATAATGGGATATCCACGTGGACACGATGAGTGAGGGTGCAATTAGAAATTTGAGACTTGACTCGGAAAGAGCCAGGAGAGTCGATAAAAGCAATGAAAGTATGTGTGGTTGCATATATAAATATAGATATATATTGTTTAATGAGTAAGTTGAATATAAAAATGAATCATTTATTTAAAGATTTTGAAAAAGTGGAGTATATACAATTTCTGAGTATTATAAAAATTGCAATATATTCATTTCTAGAATAGATTTTATGTCATATATGCAGATGTGAAAAATTATTTGTACAGATATCATTGGAAGAAATAACATACATATAAAATTATATATGTGTGTTTTTTAATATATACTAAAACTAACATCCTATAAGGGAAATTCATATTATATTGGCTCTAATAACATTGCATGAAGGCTTTTGGACTCAAAATATTAATAATTGATGATTTTAATATGCTACATAATATTCTGTCTTATGAATGAAAGGTTATTGCATGTAAATATTGCAGTCATATAGTAGTCTGCATTAGGTAGTGTACCAAATCTCCCTGGCTTCATTGGAGTTTTGCTTGTAGATTTTTTTTTCTTTTTTTTTTAAATTTATTAAATTTATTGGGGTGACAATTGTTAGTAAAATTACATAGATTTCAGGTGTACAGTTCTGTATTACATCATCTATAAATCCCATTGTGTGTTCATCACCCAGAGTCAGTTCTCCTTCCATCATCATATATTTGATCCCCCTTACCTTCATCTCCCACCCCAAACCCCCCAGCCCCCTTACCCTCTGGTAACCACTAAACTATTGTCTGTGTCTATGAGTTTCTGTTTCTCATTTGTTTGCCTTGTTCTTTTGTTGTTTTTGGTTTATATACCACATATCAGTGAAATCACATGGTTCTCTGCTTTTTCTGTCTGACTTATTTCGCTCAGCATTGCTTTGTTTATGGTGGCCAAGACATGGAAACAACCAAAATGTCCTTCGATAGATGAATGGATAAAGAAGTTGTAGTATATATACACAATGGAATACTATTCGGCGGTAAGAAAAGATGATATAGGAACATTTGTGACAACATGGATGGATCTTGAGAGTGTAATGCTTGTAGATTTTTAAACAAACATTTATTGAGAGCCTGCCTTGTGCTAAACATTTTTCACGTGTGCTTATTTCATTTAGTTTGCAAATGACCCCGTTAGATTAGAGAAGTTTTTTTTTTATCGTGAAGAAGACATAACTTGTTGTTTGTTGATTTGTTGATTATAGCCATTCTGACAGGTGTGAGGTGGTATCTCATTGTGGTTTTAATTTGCATTTCCCTGATGATTAGTCATGTTGAGCATCTTTTCATGTGTCTGTTGACTGTCTGTATGTCCTCCTTAGAGAAATGTCTATTCAGGTTCTCTATTTTTTAATCAGATTGTTTTTTTGGTGTTAAGTTGTATGAGTTCCTTATATATTTTATATATTAACACTGTATCAGTGTTAATACGGTGGTGAGTATCTTCTCCCATTCAGTAGGTTGTCTTTTCATTTTGTTGATGATTTCCTTTGTGGTGCAAAAACTGTTTAGTTTGATGTAATCCCATATGTTTATTTTTTCTTTTGTTTCCCTTTCCCGAGTAGATAGATTAAAAAAATATTGCTAAGAGCAGTATCAGAGTTCTGGGTATTTATCTGAAGAAATATCAAGACAGTAATTCAAAAAATATATGCACTTCTATGTATACTGCTGCATTATTTCCAATAGCGAAGATATGGGAACAACCTAAGTGTCCATCAATAACTGAATGGACAAAAAAGATGTGGTACATATATACAATGGACTATTACTCAACCATAAACAAGAATGAAATCTTGCCATTTGCGACAATGTGGATGGACCTAGAGGGTACTATGCTAAGCGAAATAAGGCAGGCAAAGAAAAACAAATACCATATGATTTCACTTATATATGGAATCTAAAAAACAGAATAAACAATAGATGATGTAATACAGAATTGTACACCTGAAATCTATGTAATTTCACTAACAATTGTCACCCCAATAAATTAAAATAAAATAAAATAAATAAATAGAAAACAGAATAAACAAATAAAACAGACTCACAGAGACAGAGAACAAATTGATGGTTGCCAGATTGGAGGGGTCTAGGGGGATGGGTGAAAAGATGAAACCGATTAAGAGTACCAATTGCCAGTTATAAAATTAGTGAAGGTGATGTAAAGTACAGCATAGGGAATAGAGTCAATAATATTGTAATAACTATGTATGGTGTCAGGTGGGTACTAGGTTTATTGGGGGGCTTACTTCGTATGGTGTATAAATGTCTAATTGCTATGTTGTATATCTGGAACTAGTATAAAACTGTATGTCAACTGTGAAAAATAAATTTAACAACAAAAAAGGAGAATTTCTGATATTTTTGTAAATGGTATAGCTACAGGCAGTTCATTGAGGTCACTTTTGGATTTGTTTGAGCAAGTCCTAAAGTTATGAGAAGATATCTGTCCTTTCTTTTGTATGTTGTGAGGAAAGGAAACAAGCTCCTGAGCTAGTAGAAATAAAAGTGCCTACTGAGCCTGTGCTGTAGACGATATTACTATTGGTATAGGACTAGGTGAAACTGTGAAAGCTACTTATCTCTGTAACATGCCTCTCCTGGGCTTGTTCCCTCTTTGTTCCTACTACCTAGACCATACTTCATTAGGGCTATCCCGTCAGAGCCTTTTCCTCCTGGGCAGGGCATCAAGCTGCAGCTCTCCCAAAGATCAGCCTTTTTAAAATTTAAACTGCACTTGTGTTGCCTCCTCTTCCTTCAAAGCTCTGTCGTTTGCTGTTTTTTGAGAAATTAACCCATTAGTTTATGTTGATGCACAATATCTATTACTGCTTTCAGTATACTTAGGAACGAGGCAGTGCATTTATACTAGACTTAGTTGAGAATTTCAGTGGGAGCAATTAAAAAAAAATACATCAACGTATTTCATTTTGCCAGAACACTCTATATTATTGACGGGAAACGGTTCATTCTAGCGAGGCCCTGTCTCTACTGTGGCTCGGCAAAGCCCTGGGAAACACAGGAGAAATAAAATGCCCTAGCAGGAAATTGACAAAATGACCTTTTAGTTCTCTTATTTCCTCTTTCCCTCCAGAGTAATACAGTAAAGCTGCCTGTTGGTATTCTCAAGATAGTATGCTTGGAAAAGACTAGATAAATGGGTAGATAAAAACTTGATTTGAATTGCATCCTTGATTAAAGAATAATTAGAGAACAAGTTCAAGCTATTTTTATTCCCTCCGGGTTTTGTAGTTAGTTCTAAACTGTTTAAAAGAAGCTTCATATTGTTCAAAGATAGATGTATTTTCATATTTGCTCTTAATGTATTTATAAAATTGATGACATACTTTAGTTTTTTGCAAGGAAAAAAATTTTTTAATGAAAATTTATTGCAATGACAATGGTTAGTAAAATTACATAGGTTTCAAGCGTACAATTCTGTAATACATCATCTGTCTATATCACATTGTGTGTTCACCACCCAGATGACATACTGTTTTATGTAAGCTAAATATGCATATAGCAAAGGACTATAATTTCTTGCCTTTGAGTCTTCATATGTACTTTTCTTAAATAAATATCAAAAATTACTTCCTTGAAGTAAATGATTAAAAAGCCAAGTATAGCTCAGATTCATTATTAAACAGAAAAAAGGGGTTAATTATTTTGATTATATTTATGCATGCATTTTCCTGTCATTTGTGTAGTTAAGAGCATGAACTAGAATTAGATTGCCTGAGTTCAAATTCTGGCTAGTTACCTATGATTATTTTAACAATTAATTGGGTTAATATTTACAAAGTGCTTAGTACAGTATTAAGCATCTAGTATAAGTATTTGTTAAACAAATTAAAAAGATACATTGTAAGAAATCAGATGACCTTCAAGTTCTTAGTACCTGTATAGTATTTTAACAAGGTATAAACTCAATGGACATTTTTGGATTTGCAGTTGTCTTACACATTATATGTGCTTGACATATTTTAGATGAATGACACCAAACACAAAAAAGCTCACCATTATTTTATTTGTTGTTACTTTGCTATCTTACATAGCTTCTCATATTTTCTAGAAGCATTGAAAAGTATATTTGATTTGTTTTCTGAATGCTGATAACAGATACCTTAACCTCATCTCTCTAAGGGCAATGTCAGCTTGACCATCTACTTGTTAAAAACTGCTGAATTGATTTGCCATTAGGAAGAACTGTTTTAGATAGTTCAGGTCTTGTTATCATAATGCTAATGTGAAAGTGTTAACAATATACCAAAGCTCTTTGGCAAAAAGGCTTCTTTCTTGGAAGGTGAAATTAATAATTTCAATACTCTTATGATTGAGACTGTTTTTCTGCATCTTCTTGATATTTTTGGATACAATTAGAGTTACTTTAATGATTCAGCATGGAGTATAAAGAAAGCACTGCAAAGTATTAAATAGTATAAATAAATTTATAAATCTTTTTTCGCCCTGGAGTACATAGATCATTTCCTTTAACAGCAGGGAAGTGTGTTCATAGAGGAATAAGTGACTAACCCATCAAATCTTCTGTAGACTTTGGGGGATAGATGATGTTAGGTAGACACTCCAGGCATCACACAAACATTTTCTTACAAAGAGATGAGAAAGAAAATATTATAATCTGGAATAACAGATAACTGGTGGTATGAGATACATTTAGAGTATTTCATAGATACTCATAGATAGCTGAATGTAAGTATCTTGTTGTTTACTATGGGTATTGGTATCACATAAGTAAGTTAACTCATTAAGTTTGGTAAGAAATTTCTGGGACTTTGGAATTCAATAAAGAAGAAAATTAGCAAAATCACTGGTTTTAAAACAATATATTATTAAATAAAAATATGTGACAAATTGGTACAAAATATTTCCAAAATGAACCTACTACACATGATATGGAAGTATCAAAACACTCATACACTGTTGGTGGGAGTATGAAGTGGTGCAATCACTTGGAAAACAGTTTGGTAGCATATGTGTAAGTTGGGCATGTGCACACCTGATGACGCACTGTTAGGTATATACCCTTTCCTCAAATGTGTATGTATGTGCATCAAAAGACATATTCAAGAATGTTGATAGCAGTATTGTTTGTAATCTCTGAAAATTGTAGCAACCCAGCTGTCCATCAACAGTAGAATGGTTGGATAAATTGTTGTATATTACTACAATGGAATACTCTATAGCAATGAGAATGAACGGACAACAGCAAGATATTGCTGAGTGAAAGAAATGGATACAAAATAATATATGTCACATGATTTCATTAGTATAAAGTCCAGGAATAGTAAAAACTACTAATAGTCTTAGAGGTCAGGACAGGACTTACCTTAGGGGAGGAGTAGGACCTAGTGATTGGGAAGGGGCAATATGATGACTTTGGGGTTCTGGAAATGACCTGTTTCTTGATGTGGGTAATTGTTATACAAGTGTGTTCATTGTGAAAATTCAGGGGTCTTCATACTTATGATTTGTGTACCTTTCTGGAATATCCTTAATAGATGAACAGTAGGATACAATTTAAAGGCATTAGAGTAGGAAAAATTGGACTTTTACTCTTTTGTTTTTCATAAGAACCTTGCTATCTACTAGTTTGTGGCACTTTTTCTCCTCTTTAAACCTCAAGTACTCGTCTGTAAATAGAGAAATAGTATTTGTGAGGATCAACAGCATTGTTGATTTTAAAGTGTTATAAAATATGGTACAATTACAACTGTTCTTGTTAAATGTATCAGACAAGTAGCAAAGATCAAACAAAGCTCATTACTCTATTCAAAGAGCTAAACATCTATAGGTAAGAATATATATTACATTTAAGCAGGCGATCCTTTATGAAAAGCTGAGTAGCACACACATGAGTTGTTAAAGGGTATTCTGGAAGGCCTCTATCTCCCGGCTCTATCCATATGGTATGTACTAAGCATTCTTAAGTGTCTCTCATCTACAGAACAGCAAATTCATTCCTCAAACAAGTATCTCCTTTAGCTATTGCTTCATACTCATAGCTAAGCTTTTTGAAACAGTCTATATAGCAGTCCCCTTTTATCTGCAGGGGATACATTCCAAGATCCCTAGTGAATTCCTGAAACCACAGATAGTATTGAACCCTATGTGTATACTATGTGCTTTCCTATACATACATACCTGTGATAAAGTTTAATTTATAAATGAGGCACAGTAAGAGGTTAGCAACAATAATTAATAATAAAGTTGAACAATTATAACAATATGAAAGTTATGTGAATATGGTCTCTATCTCTTGAAATATATGATAACTAGTTTGGTAACCCAGAGGGTTACTAAATGACTAAAGGTTGGTAGTGTATGCAGTGTGGGTAGAGGGGACAAAGGGATGATTCGAGTCCTGGAGGATGGAGTGGGATGGAGTGAGATGTCATCATGCTACTCAGAATGGTGCACAATCTAAAACTTATTAATTTATAATTTTAAAAGTCTTTTTACAGTTGTCTATTCTGTATTCAGTTGAACAGTAGTTTTTAGCTACCTACCTTCACCTTCTTAAAATTTGTGCAAGCATTTAACTGTTTCTATATAAACATCCCCCTTTCACATTTATAATTCCACAGATTATGTAGTGTTTAATTAAAGGAATTACAATAACAAGTGCAACTGACATAAATGGTCTTGGTATCAGCTAGAACTGAATTCTTAGAAACTATATAAGTTGACTGATAGGAGCAGAAGTGTAGAGTGCACTTGAGAGCAGCCTCTTAGCCTTGAGCAGTTAATGTGTCATGGAATTGGACAGTGTTTTACAGAGGATATGGAGAACATTAGTTTATCTGGTAGGCTAGTTAAGAGGAGAGCAGTTTAAAAAACTACTATTAATATATTCAAAATAATTACATATTCATCTTCATAGCAGCATTATTCACAATAATCAAGAGGTGGAATCAACCCAAATGTCCTTCAACAGATGAATGGATAAACAAAATATGCTACATATTTACTCATGTTACGCAGTCTCAAAAAGGAAGGAAATCCTGTCACATGCTGCAGCATGGATGAACCTTGAGGATGTTAAACTTAAAAATGGTTAACATGCTAAATTTTATGTTACATGTTTTTACCCAAAATAAAGAAAAATAACCTTCTATTATATACTATTTTTCTGCTTTTCAGTAGTTCACATATATGTATTATTTTGTTAAAAATTCAGATAATACAGAAAAGATGAATGAAAGAAAACCCATAAATACATTTTTTAAATTAAAATTTATTGGGGTGACAATGGTCAACAAAACTACATAGATTTCAAGTGTACAATTCTATAATACATCATCTATATATCACACTGTGTGCTCACCACCCAGAGTCAGTTCTCCTTCCATCACCATATATTTGATCCCCCTTGCCCTCATCTACCAACCCTCCCCCCTTACCCTCTGGTAATCACTAAACTATTGTCTGTGTCTATGAGTTTTTGTTTCTTTATTTGCTTGTCTTGTTCCTTCGTTGTCTTCAGTTTTGTATTCCACATATGAGTGAAGTCATATGGTTCTCGACTTTTTCTGTCTGACTTATTTCACTTAGCATAATAATCTCAAGATCCATCTGTGTTAATGGCACTATTTCACCTTTTCTTATGGCAGAGTAGTATTCCATTGTGCATATATACCACATCTTCTTTATCCAGTCATCTATCGGAGGACACTTTGGTTGTTTCTATGTCTTGGTCACCTTAAATAATGTTGCAGTGAACATTGAAGTACATATATCTTTACGGATAAATGTTTTCAGATTTTTGGGTAGGTTCCCAGGAGAGGGATTGCTGGGTCATATGGTATTCTATTCTTAATTCTTTGAAGAACCTCCATACTGTTTACCATGGCAGCTGTACCAATTTATGTTCCACCAACAGTGTATGAGGGTTTCTTTTTCTCCATAGCGTCTCCAACACTTATTATTTGTCTTGTTGATGATGGCCATTGTAACAGGTGTGAGGTGATAGCTCATTGTGGTTTGTATTTGCATTTCCCTAATAGCTAGTGAAGTTGAGCATTTTTTTCATGTATCTGTTGGCTGTTTTTATGTCTTAACCACTATTAATATTTTTGTGTATATCCTCCTATTTTTTACCCTTGCATAGGGTGTGCGTGTTTGTATAAAAAATGTTTTTGTATATAATTTAACAAAAATGAGGTATGTGTACTCTTTTATCACCAGGTTTAAGAAAACATTTAGCTGTTTATTGTGAATCTTTTTCTGTATTTTAACATTATTGTCATGATTGATGACTGAATTACAGTATTGATACACTGTATTGATTTAATTTTGCCCTATTGATGGGCATTTAGGTTTTCTAGTTTTCCCTACTGTAAACAACACTGCAGTGAAACTCTTTTTATATGTCTTTGACCAGAAAACAGTGGACTAGTACCTTTGAAGTTCTGAAAGAAATTATTTTCAACCTGGAATTCCATGTGCAGCCAAATTTTCAGTTAATGTAAGGATAGATTAAGGTCATGTTCAGACATATACTAAGTCAGAATATGTATCTCTGAGACTTCCTATCTCAGCAAGTTACTTGGGGATGAATTAAGGACAATGTGAAGAAAGAAAAGTTGATCCAATCCCAGAAGATTGTGAAGGAAAATCAGAAGTTGACAGCTAAGTAGCAGGTCTAGAGAATGAACCAATCAGGTCAAAATGGAAAGACAGAACATTCTTGGAAGAATACATCTGGAGGTAAAGGGGTTTCTGTGCAATAGACGGCCATTAAGAGGGGCCAATAATGCAGTCAGTCTACCACAGTACAGAATACACGGAGAAAAATGCTATGCATGTGCATACGCTCATGTAGAAAGAGTATATATAGGTGGTCAGGGAGGGCCTGTCTGAGGAAAGAATGAATGAACAAAAATTCTCCAATTCAAACTTGTAGGGCTATTTAAATGATGAGCAGTTCTAATTGTTAGTTGGCTCTATTTTGTGGAGCTCTTCCAGAATGAAGCTTATTTGTCTCCTCTTATGTGTCTGACAGAGGGCTTGGTAAAATAAGCAGGGGATTGAGCTAAGCCCAAGCACGTCAGCTCCACAATCAGATTCTAGCCAGTTCTATTCAACAGCCACAACTGGCACTCTACCCTGCCTTTCAACACATTTATCAGGAAGGCTGTGCAAACCTGGTCAAGAAACAAAAGTCAAAAAGGTTACGGTGGCTTTACTTTGTTGTAGTACTTGCAGCAGTGGTAGTACTAATAGTAATGATTAGTAGTAATAGTCCTAGTAGTAACAGTAATAATAATAGGAGCTATCAGGAAGTGAGCACCAAACATATGCAGAAACTATGCTAGACATTGTGCACAAAATATTATTTTTCATTGCACAAATTCTGTAAGGCAAGTATTATCTTTATTTTACAGGTTTAGAGAGATTAAGACTTGTTCAAAATAGCATAATTTGTAAATGTTAGAGCTAGAATTTGAAGCTTGGTCTATTTGATTCCAAAGTTCACGATATTTCCACTATGGCAAGTGGAGAGACAAAAGTATACAACCCTTGGGAGCCTGGACCTTGGCTCTGCAGGCTGGGAGAAAGCGCTAGAGAAGCAGGACCTTTCTTGCCCATTATGTCAAGTCACCTGCTGTGGAATTTCAGTGCTCACTTGACAGCCATTTTCTTAATATTGATCGGATATAGATAAGCCTTTGAGGAATCTTTATACTTGCCCTGAATTTACACCATTTACGCAAAATGATAAATTTCAGAAATGTTTTACTGCATTCAAATTAGCACTTTTCCAACTAGCAGTGGAATGGTACAGAGATTGTATGAATTTTTGTGATAAAATAGAATTTAATTATACCCAACACTATTGTATTTAAGGGCAGAGTTGCAATTCAGTTTGTAACTGCCATTGGTTTTGCACACATTAAGGTGTTCTTAATATTTTATATTATTTTTGGTAGTCATTATAAAATCAAATATGTAAATATGCTTTAGAATAGTAATTGCATTTCAAATTTGAATTTGTTTTATGCAGTTATTTAATCTGAGTTTCATTAAAAGAGAATAGTTTCTATAGCAACTACCACATCATTTGATATCTTTAGAACGCTCTGAGATATGGAACACTTTTATTAAAAACAACAACACATGTACCAGTATATTATGTACACGTCTTTAAATGTTTAAGAAAAATTTTTTTGTGTGTATTTATTTTTCCTAGTTTTTATCAAGTTTATTCTTTTTTTCCTACTCTGGCATTTTTTCCCTTTAAAAGTTTACCACATGTATTTAAAAATAAAATGTCAAAAGAATTCAATGAGGAGGTGGGTATTGGAGAGGATAGTAGGAGTGTGAGCTTCTTTCTGAATGAACTCCGTCAGCACACATGTTACTTCCTCCTAGGAGGAAACCTATTGGTTTGTGGCTTTGGAGATATCCTAGTAGGGTTATGGCAACCATTTCTAGAAAAAGAGGATATATTATAGTATTATAAGAACAAAAATTAAAAGAAAACAATGCTAGGTCATCAGTACTAGATTCCTGTTCCAAGGTTTTTGTAATACTTTGTTTTTTCCCCCCCCTTAAATTCAGTGTTAAGTAATGTGCACTGCTTTGCCATTTATCAACTGAAGAAAGGCTATTTCCACACTTGAAAATAAATATTGATTTCTCAAATCTATTCTTTAAAGTTCTCTTAAATTTGTCCTCATGTATGTTATTGGATTTGTCTAAGTTATACTCTTACATCATTGCTAAACATTTCCTTTAAAGTTTGTGTCCTCTGTTTATTTGTATTTAGTTATTATGATTTTGAAAAAATCACTTTGTTTTACTATACATATTTATATATTCATATTTTATCATAAATGAGTATCTTTTTTTATTACAGTCAATGCTGTTTCTCCTCATTGAACTTCTTCTAATTCGTCTACATGTTTCTGGTGTTATGGAGCACTAAATTAAAAGCAATGAAACTTTTTTTATGTATCATAGTTCTCCTGTCTAATATTCTTTTTAAGAGTCCAAGGAATTGTCCAAAATGTGTTTTGAAGAGTCTGCCTAAGATGCCTTCATAAGACATATTCTTGCCAGTACTGTAAAGAAGTTAAAAAGTTTTGATGCCATATAATTACTTATAAGGAAAATGTCTTTCTTATATGAATAGTTTTGTTCTACTTGTGTTTTTCAGTGTTCCTAAAATAAACGATTAGTATTTCTTTACCATGCAGATTTTTTTTGTAGCTCTTACGCCCTTTTCCTGATTCCTTCAGTTCCAAGGTACATGAAAATTCAATAAAATTGTGTTAAAGTATCATAAGAATTCCTCATCCTATGCAAGTAGTTTTGTAATTATCTTAGGAATGCAAGATATAGGTGTAGATGATAAGGATAGATCATATGCATGGGAATTCATGCCTAGTATTTTAAAACATTCTAATGCCCCCACATGTGTACTCTAAATCAGTGCTGTGCAAAGGAGTTTTCTGCAGTGATGGACGTGTTCTACTCTACTGCACTGCCCATCATGGTTTCGTGCCTCTGTAGCTATTGAACCAATGAGACTAAGGAACTGAATATGAAATTTAAATAGCTGTAGGTGGCTAGTGTCTGCCATATTAGACAACACAGGCCTAAATGATTGGATGAATCATTATCAGTTCATTCATGGGCCTGTTATAGTTGTACAGTTGGTTCACTTTATGAGGGGTCACATACAAGGGGTGAGTAGGGGCCAAAATCTAGCTTGTGTTTGGTCTGCCAAGCTCTGCACCCTGGCAAAGACTTGCATCCCCTGCAAAGGGCAATTCTTACTAATTCATACAAAGGCACATTGTGGACTGACAGCGGCCCTGTACACCACTACCAGACGGTGTTTTTCTTTCAGATTTTGGTTCTGCTTAATGGCCATGGGATCTTAGAGCATATAGTTAACTTCTCTGGGTCTTTGTTTCCACCTCTACAAAATGGAGACAATATTACTTACTTATAGCTGTATGAAGATTGAGTGACATGATACATGTGAAGTATTTAGAACACAAAGTGGTCAAAACTTTTATCAATTATGATTAAATGATACAGTACCTTAATGTAGCAAATTTTTGTAGCATTTTCACACTCATTCAACTCTGCTATTTTATACCAGGACAAGGGGATAAAAGACACATAACAGTCAGTTCCTGCCTTAAAAGAGCTTACGACTGAGGAGAGATGAATAGTTCTAAGGAGTTACGCAGTTTTTAAAATTAGCTTACTATTACATTATAGCTTAAGAACTGACAGAGAGAGTTCAGTTCAGCTAGTGATTATCACAGCTTTTAATTACATCTTTCACCCCTTCAGACTCTAAGCTATTCAAAATTTATGTGATTTATTGCTATAGAGAGACCATGTTGTTCCACTTTTGCATAACTTTTAGGAGGAAATATTTTCCACTTATTAAGTACTTACTAATGCCACCATATGTATTTTCAAAAATTTTAATCAAAATTAACAACTTTTTAAAATAGGTATTATCACCACAGTTTTACAGATGTGGAAACTGAAGCTCAGAAGTGAAGTAACTTCCCATGTCTACTTAGCTGGCTTTAAAATGTGTGTTTTTCTATTGCGTTGTTTGTCTCTAATTAATTTTTCCTCTTTAGTATGCTCTAAGAGAGCTAAATATAACTTCTAAAGGTGAGAAAACCTAATGATTCCTTGTAATCAGATACTTTAAAATATTTTTTTGTTAATTTATTGGGGTGACAGCAAAATTCTATAGGTTTCAAGTGTACATTTCTATAATACATCATCTATATATTGCATTGTGTGCTCACCACCCAGAGGCAGTTCTCCTTCTATCACCATATATTTGACCCCTTTTACCCTCTTCTACCAACCCTTCACCCCCTTGCCCTCTGGTAACCAATTCCTTGCCTAGTTCCTTGTTATAATACCAGTCCCATCCTATGCAAACTTGGACAAAAATAAAATGTTACTACTCTAGTCTTTAGTACTTAACTACCAACTAGGTCAAATATAGATTTCTTATGCTACAGAGGGTGCCAAAAAAATGTGTACACATTTTAAGAAAGGAAAAAACTGTATTAACATTGTAATACTCAATAAATACTGATAACAAAAGATGAATACATTTTTTTGTCATGTGTAAAGATTTTTTTGGCATCCTAATTATTTAAGCCATAATTAGGTCTTCTTGGGTGATGTCTTCTATTTTTGTAACTTTCACTGACACTTTTCTATCTTTTTGATTTCTTAGAACGTCTGCAAATAAATAGCAGCAACATAAAACCTTACACACACATATGCACACACATACACACACAAACCCACTTTAAGTGTCAAAAGATGTGCTATCTAAAAACAAACCGTGACATGTGGTGAGATCAAACCCAGCTGTCCATCAGGTTTCTCACAGGAAGGACGCACAGAACCTGTATCAACAGCCTTTTCTCCAGCCCAGGAGTTTCTTCCGAGTACCAGATTCATATTTTTAACTGACAACAGGATATTTAGATTTTCCTAGGTATGGCATGTCAAGCTCAACCTGTTCACAGCTGAACTCATAATTTTGTCCCCATAAACCTCCTCCTCTCTTATATTTTCTTTTGAAGTTAATTGTGCTTAGGCACCAAGTTAGAAACTTCTAATCTCTTACCTCCTTCAGATGATCACATCTCAAATTTTATTGTGTCTAATTTCTGAATACCTTCGTCTTTTATCATTGATTTTTATTGCACTGATTTGTTTATGCATTCTATTCATTCTATAAGTGTTTGTTGAGTGCCAAATGTGTAAAAGACTAAGTATCTTTTGAACCTAGTTTCTTTTCTCTATTGCTGCAGTCACTGAGTTTAGGCCCTCATCATTTATCTCCTGGGCTACTTCCTGCAATGGTCTTCCTAACTTTCTCGTCATTGCATGTTCAGTGTATCCTACAAACTGTAGTTAGTGTGATTTTTTTCTAAACACATTCAATTTTGGCACTTTTCTTCTTGAAACCCTTGAGTAGCTCCCTATAGCTTTCATGTTACAGATGCTAGTGTACCACAGGAGGCATTTCTAGGATGTGGTTCATTTTTGCCTACTTCTCGAGCCCCATCTTCTATCACATGACACACACACGCTGAGCTCCCACCACACTGAAGCCTTTCTGATCCTCTCACTTACCATGTAGTCTTACAGTTTAAGCCTTTGAAACTATACTTCCTTTTGCTAGGGACTTAGATTCCTTGTTCGTTTGTTCACTTATTCTTCAGAAGTCACCTTAAGATATACGTTCTGTTAGAATTCTTTCTGAACTCCTAAAACCCTCTCCTGCTTGTGCACATGCCTCTGTCACAGCACTTACTACATAATATGCAATTACCCATCTGTCCCTGCTTCTCTCACTAGGTTGATAAGCTCCTATTGAAGACAGAGACTGAACTGTTTATCTGTGTATCCCTAATGCCTATATAGTGCTGGCATGTATTAGGGCTCAATAAATATTGAATTTGTAAATTAGTGGATGCATACGCATCATTAATTTTAGAGTTAAGCACAGGGTTAGTTCCAAAACTTTTAATTATTACATATTTCAAATATACTAAAAAGTATGAATAGTAATTCACCTGAAGCCCATATACCTACTATCAATATTTAACATATATTAATATTTACATTTCTTAGCATGACACTTATCTCCTACAGGAAGCCTCTCTTAACTAGCCCCACTTCACTTTTCTGATCAGCATTTCTATATTTCTAGAAAAGAAATACTTTTAAATAGAGTTTTGTACATACTAAGTGTTTGTTCAATGAATAAATTCTTCTCTATTTGGTCTTATTTCCCCAATGTTTATACATCGTTTCCCCAGAGCTCAAAACTCATTTCTGTGATTTTACCCTCAATGCTAAATATAGTGATATACCCACAACGGATTTAAAATTATTAATAATTAAAATAAATAGGTGCAATGAATTACTGCATCTTTCTTCTTAATGACAACACATTAAAGTATTTTAACCAAGAAACTTCTCAGCCTCTTTCCTATTGACATTGAATTCAAATATTCTTACTAGTCTAAACAGTTCACATTTTTGGGTACTGTTACATTGCTAGAAAAACAAACCATGGTATCCAAAATCAAATGTAAATGCTTTGTGGTCATGTGTATCAGTTGGGTTATGTTTTGGCTGTATAGGCAGAAGACCTTAAAATAACAATGATTGAAAACATAGAAGTTTATTTCTCTGTCATGTAAATGAAGTCTAGAGTCAGGCAGCTGAGAGCTAGTTTGACATTGCCACTTTTTCATGAGAGACTCAGTCTTCTTCTTTTCTCCTCTGCCATGCTGGCTTTCATAGCATCCAAGATGATATGGTGCTTTAGCCATCACTTCCACATTCCAACCTGGAAGCAGGAGGCAGGAGAGAATGGACAACAGGATGCTTCTTCCTTTCCTTTTAAGGAGTCGGCTAGGATCTCCCACCCAAAGCTTCTTTTTATATCTTATTGACCATAACTTAACTACCTGGACAAATTTAGCTGTAAGGGAGGTTTAGAAATGTCGTATTGTAATTGGCATGGTATCCAAGGTTATGATATTAAAGAAAAAGGTAAAAATGGATATTGGGAGGCAATTAGCAATCTGCAAAATATTGTGAGAATGAGTGAGAGTTGACAATCTTTGGCAAAATCACAGTGCACTGTGATTAAAGTCACAGAATTGACTTTCACACTGTATGATAAGTATTTGAAAACATGTCACTGCCCAAATGTCTTCTTCTGTATATATACATTGAACTACTGACAAACTGGAAAGGTGGTGGTGTGTGTGTGTATGTGTGCATATGTGTAATACTATTGAGTTATTATTAATTTTATATACAGGTGCTCCAAATAGACTCTTTTTTGAGCCATGATAGTTTTGCAAGAAATTGCTAGTGGATCTTGGAGATAAAATACATTCCATGTTCTTGAAAAACCTTTGAAAACTCTATACTCACAATCCATAGAAGAAATATAAGTCGTCAGCAGTATGATAAAATGCTCTACCTTATTAGTAATCAAAGAAATGTCATTAAAATCAAAACCTAGATGTAATTTTTATCCTATGGTGTTAGCAAAAATGAAATAAAAGTTGATGTCCTAAGTTTGTTAAGATAGCCTCATATATTTCCTGTTGTAGTACAAATTAGTTGTACAGTCTTTTTAGAGAGGAATTTGGCAATTCTATCAAGAATCTCAAACTTCTTTATTCTCATTGGCTTTATTCTCATAAACTTCTGAGAATTTACTATAAAGGAAATAATCCTGAATAAGTAAAAGCTGGAAGCAAAAGGAGACAAGAGAGAATACTATCAAACTACAATAATCGTTGATACTTACTGAGTAGTTATTCAGTGCTAGTATTGTTCTTAACCCTTTACATACCCCTCATAAGATCCTTATGAGATAGGTACTATATCCTGCTCCTCGTTTCCACTTTAAAATGGATGAAACCGAGGAGCAGAAAGATTGCGACATTTTCTCGTTATTATAATACATTGCTAAGTGGAGATGGTGGGGATTGAACTCTGAAACTTGGCACCAGCATCTGCGTATTTAGTCACCACGTTGTGCTGTCTCTCTGTGCATTGATTAGAGTTTTCAGCAGCATCATTTATAACAGGGAATAAGAATAGCAGGAGAGTTAAGTAAACTAGAACCTGCTGGAATTTTATGCATTTGTTAAAATTTTCATTTTTAAAGATCTTGGGTTAATGTGAAACATGCTTATGCTATGTTAGAGGCAGAAACAGGATACAATTTTTATGTAGAATAAGGATAATTATGTAAAAATATAGCTCTTTGCTTAGAATCTTAAAAAATGGGGAAGAAATACACCAAAAATATTAATAATGTTTATAGCGAACTATTAGGGCTCCAGTTGAATTTTTTTCTTCTCCACTTTCCAAATTGCCTTTAATGAGCATGTGTAGCTTCTAGAATGAAAAAAAAAAATTTAAGATGACCATGTCCAAGAGTAGAGAGAATCTATATAAGTCATTACTTTTTTGACCTTGTAGTAAAATTGACCAGTGGTTAAGTAAAGCTGTCAGAGAAGGAAGATCCTGCTTCCCTGGTATGCTTTCCCTTTTTGTTATCCCATGACTGCTTTGCAACGTGCTAATTGTATTTCCTTTGGAAAGACTGGACTTTGACATTATAGTTGTCTTAGGACAACTTCTGATATTTACATTAATATTTATACAATAGGTGACTTGGCAACCCAATGGTTTATTGGAGCCTAGAAAAGGAGACTCTTTAAGTAGGACTCAGAGTCATTATTTTGGATATACGAGTGTTTTGGCTTTTGTTCTCTTGCCTATAGTTTTAAGAACTCTTCATGCCATTACATATACTTCGTGTAACAGCAAAGAAGTTATCTGAAAAGGATCATGGTGCTGGTTTGCTCATGGTCTTGTGTGATAAAATCCATGTGATATTTTCTACACATGCCTCTTCTTAGCTTCTTGCTTTGCTGTTACTGAAAATCAGGGCCTGGATGGCCTTCTTTGGTGAGAAGACCAGAGGGAGAAGAAGCAAGGCGAGACGTCTCAGTCTTGGGTTCACACTTATTTTTGTGAGAAAGCTCAGCACCCATCAAATTTAGGAGGTGTGCATATGTGCATTTTTATGGTCTCAATTCAGAGAAGCCTTTGATGGGAAGATGAAAGCAGAAGATAAGCAGTCATTTTGGTAGATGAGCAAGAGGAGATATCGTGACCTGATACAAAGAGTACTGACGAGATAGTCAGCAAGTCTGGGTTTTAGTCTTGTGTCAACCAGTAACTACTTTTATGACTTTGATTTAGTCAATTCATCTCTCTCAGTCATTAATAAATAATTTGTTTTTGTCACATTAGACTTCATGTAATGGAGGGTTAGGTACAATATAGGATTCCCTAAAATTACTTCACACATGACCTGGGCTCACTCAGAGGTATTTGACCATGAAGTGGTTCATGAAATGCCCTTAGAATCCATTTTTCAAATGTGGCACACACTTACAAAAAGTACTTTATCCTGATGAGAGGAGCAGTTACTAGAACTGGGAACTTTTTTATACTACTCCAGTAAAGGAGGAAATCATTACAAGACAATCATGAATGCTAGCCTATTGGGAAGTCAGAGCAAAGTTGAGTGTGAAATTGTTTTTATTAAACAACCTCATGAAGGGAATGATGGTCATGGAATTCACACACTCCACGTTAACACAGTGTGATTCCATCTTAGGGGACTGGGGACAGTATCTGGTCTTTTCTGTGTTATGTAAAGTCTCTAGAACATGAAGATGCTTAATGCGTGTGCAGAAGGTTTCCTTTGGCTGTAACTAGGATATTGTGCTCCTGTTCCTCCTGAGAAGCCATGAGTTTTAGTTACTGACTAAACTGTGGTTTAGTTGATTGTTCAAACAACCATGGTTTGTTCCTCTGAAATAGAGATTGGCATACTCTTTAAGAAAATTATTTTTTTAAGAGTTATTAGAAATAAGCCTCCTGAGCAAGTTTAAAAATAAGTGTACATAGAAGGATACATAGTTACCAAAGCTACCTACTTCCAATTTTGACCCCTTCCTACTACAGCATCTTTCTAAACTCCACATGTAGCCATGCCTTTTTATGGTCTCTAAACCATTTAGTGACACCTCATCAATTTCAGTGTAACCCATGCTTCTCAGCATGGCATGGAAGGCGCTCCATTATTTCAAATGCATTTTTCAATCCCAGCGCCTGCCTTTCTACCTTGAACTTTATACTGTGATAAATACTGGAAGTACTTTTAATTCCTCACTCATACTGTACTCTTTTAGATTTTGTACTGCAACATAGTGGATAAGAGGCAGCATCCTAACTACAAACCTACTTATTAGTTACATGACCTGAAAATTACTTTCCTTTTCTGAGCTTCACATTTGTCACCAATAAAGTGGAGATAATGCCAGCTTTTCAAGGGTATTATGAAGGTTGTAGTACCTGGCTTATAGAAGTCACTCAGAAAGTGGTAGCTATTCTTGTTTACTTTTCCTTTTACCTACCACCCTTGAACTGGCCCTTATCTGATTTCCCACCTCATTTTCCACCACTCCTCCCCACGTAGACCCCGTATTTTAACCATACCCAACAATTTTCAGTCCCTTCAGTGAATCATGGTTTTCATATGTCAGTGATGCTGTACATATTTTCACCTTTGCCCACATTTCTCTTTTCAACTTGTTTGCCTGGTGAACTTTTCAACTAAAATTTAACCATTCTGTGTGGTTCTTCCTGACACTTTTGCCATTTGAAGGTAGAGTTAGGCACATGTTCATCTGTGACCTTCTGATGCCCTGCATAGATCTTTGCTGTTACTTAACATACTGCATTGTAATTTTTTGTTTACATTTTTGTCTTCTTTATTGGTAGGGTAAGGACTACCTTAGTCATCTTGTCTCCAGTATCTAGTATAAAAGTAGGCGCCTAGCAGTCCTCAGTAAGTATTTGATGAATAAATTAGTGGGTGAATGCAATAATGTGCTTGAAGTTTTTCAGACAAGAGAGGTCATTTTATTCTTTAAGTGATTCCATGAGTGACGTTTTTGATTGGTTGCTGAATTTAGAGGTTTGTTTTTTCTTAATATATATAGTTTTTTCTTTTGCTTAAGCATTGAGGAAGATGGAATTTACTCACCCTATATTACACAGGTATGATATTAGGAAATTAATGCTGATATGTTTTCTGCCTGTGTAGAGAAATAAACTCCTGTGGATTAAGGTGTAGTGTAGATCTAGATCTGGTTGATTTCTTTTTGGCTTTTTGATATTCCAGTAGAGGAAAAGATTCATTGTCACCTTTTTAACACTATCAAATGATAAAAGTAGGACCCTACAAGTGGCATTTTTTACTTTTAAACTATTTCATTGTAGTAAAATACAATAAAATTTACCGTCTTAATCATTTTTAAGTGTACAGTTCTGTGGTATTAAATACATTCACAGTGTTGTGCAACCGGCACCACCATCCATCCCCATAACACTTCTCAACTTGTAAAACTGAAATACTGTACCTATTAAATGCTAACTCCCTGTTTTCTGCACCCCACATCTCCTGGAAACCACCATTATGGCTTCTGTCTTTATAGTTTTGACTACTCTAAAGTACGTAATATAAATGGAATCATACAGTATTTGTCATTTTGTTACTGGCTTATTTCACTTAGCACAATGTCCTTAAGGTTTATGCGTATGGTGACATATTGCAGAATTTCCTTCGTAAGGCTGAATAATATTCCTTTGTTTGTATGTATACCACATTTTGCTTATCTGTTCACTGGTCGATGGACACTTTGGTTGCTTCAACATTTTAACTATTGTGAATAATGCTGCTATAAACATGGGTGTACAAATATCTCTTTGAGATCTTGCTTTCAGTTCTCTTGGATATATACCTGGAAATAGAATTGCTGGATCAAATGATAATAGTATTTTTAATTCTGGGAGGAAATGCCATACTATTTTGCACTGTGGCTGTGTCATTTGACTTCCTGCCTATAGGGTTCCAATTCTTTCACATCCTTCCAACACTTGTTTTCTGTTTTTCTGGTAGTAGTTGTCTTAAGGGTGTAAGGTGCTCTCTTGCTAGTTTTTATTTGCATTTCCCTAGTGATTAGTGATGTTGAGCATCTTTTCATGTACTTATGGGCCATCTCATATCTTCTTTGTAACAATGTGTATTCAATTCCTTTGTTCAATTTTGAATCAGATTGTGTTTTGTTGTTGTTGAGTTTTGAGTTTTTTAAAAAAAATATATTCTGGGTATCAATCCCTTATCAGACGTAGGATTTGCAAATAATTTCTCTCATTCTGTGGTTTGCCCTTTAACTCTGTGGATAGTGCCTTTGATGCACACATTTTTAAATTTTTTTTAAAAAAATTTATTGGGGTGACAATTGTTAGTAAAATTACATAGATTTCAGGTGTACAATTCTGTATTACATCATCTATAAATTCCATTGTGTGTTCACCCAGAGTCAGTTCTTCCATCACCATATATTTGATCCCCCTTACCCTCATCTCCCATCCCCACCCCCCTTACTCTCTGGTAACCACTAAACTATTGTCTGTGTCTATGAGTTTTTGTTTCTCATTTGTTTGTCTTGTTCTTTTGTTGTTTTTGGTTTATATACCACATATCAGTGAAATCTTATGGTTCTCTGTTTTTTCTGTCTGACTTATTTCGCTTAGCATTATACTCTCAAGATCCATACATGTTGTCACAAATGTTCCTATATCATCTTTTCTTACCGCCGAAAAGTATTCCATTGTGTATATATACCACAATTTCTTTATCCATTCATCTATCGAAGGACATTTTGGTTGTTTCCATGTCTTGGCCACCGTAAACAAAGCTGCAATGAACATTGGAGCACATGTGTCTTTATGTATAAATGTTGTCGGATTTTTTTGGTAGATACCCAGGCGAGGGATTGCTGGGTCATATGGCAATTCTATTCGTAATTTTTTGAGGAACCTCCACACTGCCTTCCATAACGGCTGCACCAGTCTGCATTCCCACCAACAGTGTATGAGGGTTCCTTTTTCTCCACAGCCTCTCCAACACTTGTTACTATTTGTCTTGTTGATGATAGCCATTCTGACTGGGGTGAGGTGATATCTCATTGTGGTTTTGATTTGCATTTCTCTGATGATTAGTGATGTTGAGCATTTTTTCATATGTCTATTTGCCATTTGTATGTCCTCTTTGGAGAAATGTCTCTTCAAGTCCTCTGCCCATTTTTCAATTGGGTTGTTTGTTTTTTGTTGTTGAGTTGCATGAGTTCCTTGTATATTCTGGATACTAGCCCCTTATCGGAGGCACTGTTTGCAAAAATCTTCTCCCATTCAGTTGGTGGCCTCTTTATTTTGTCAATGGTTTCTTTTGCTGTGCAGAAGCTTTTAAGTTTCATATAGTCCCATTCGTTTATTTTAGCTTTTACTTCCATTGCCTTTGAGTCAAATTCATAAAATGCTCTTTGAACCCAAGGTCCATAAGTTTAGTACCTATGTTTTCTTCTATGCAGTTTATTGTGTCAGGTCTTATGCTTAAGTCTTTGATCCATTTTGAATTAACTTTGGTACATGGTGACAAATAGCAGTCCAGTTTCATTCTTTTGCACGTGGCTATCCAATTCTCCCAGCACCATTTATTGAAGAGGCTGTCTTTGCTCCATTGTATGTTTTAGCTTCTTTGTCAAAATTATCTGTCCATATTTATGTGGTTTTATTTCTGGGTTCTCAATTCTATTCCATTGGTCTATGTGTCTGTTTTTCTGCCAATACCATGCTGTTTTGATTATTGTAGCCCTGTAGTACAAGCCAAAGTCAGGAGTGTGATACCTCCATTATTCTTCTTTTTCTTAAGATTGCTTTGGCTATTCGGGGTCTTTTGTGGTTCCAAACAAATCTGATGATTTTTGTTCTATTTCTTTAAAATATGCCATTGGGATTTTGATGGGGATTGCATTGAATCTGTATATTGCTTTGGGTAATATGGCCATTTTAACTATGTTGATTCTTCCAATCCATGAGCACGGGATGTCTTTCCATTTCTTTGTGTCTTCTTCAATTTCTTTCAAAATGTCTTATAGTTTTCAGCATATAGGTCTTTCACATCCTTGGTTAAGTTTATTCCTAGGTATTTTATTCTTTTTGCTGCAATTGCAAAAGGAATTATTTTTTGTATTTCTTTTTCTGTGATTTCATTGTTAGTATATAGGAAAGCAATGGACTTTTGTACGTTGATTTTGTAGCCAGCAACTTTACTGTATTCATTGATTCTTTCCAATAGCTTTTTGGTGGAGTCTTTAGGGTTTTCTATATATAGCATCATGTCATCTGCAAAGAGTGATAATTTAACTTCTTCATTCCCAATTTGGATGCCTTTTATTTCTTTCTCTTGCCTGATTGCTCTGGCAAGGACTTCCAACACTATATTGAAAAGCAGAGGTGATAGGGGACAGCCCTGTCGTGTTCCTGAACGTAGAGCAAAGGGCTTTAGTTTTTCACCGTTAATTATGAGATTAGCAGAGGGCTTGTCATATATGGCGTTTATTACGTTAAGGTATTTTCCTTCTATACCTATTTTATTAAGTGTTTTAATCATAAATGGATGTTGTATCTTGTCAAATGCTTTTTCTGCAGCAATTGATATAATCATATGATTTTGTCCTTTATTTTGTGTATGTGATGTATCACATTGATGGATTTGCGGATGTTGAACCATCCTTGTGCCCCGGGGATGAACCCCACTTGGTCGTGATGAATAATCTTTTCAATGCATTGTTGTATTCGATTTGCTAGAATTTTATTTAGGATTTTTGCATCGGTACTCATCAGAGATATTGGTCTGTAGTTTTCTTTTTTTGTGTTGTCCTTACCAGGTTTTGGTATTAGGGTAATGTTGGCCTCATAAAATGAGTTAGGGAGTACTGTCTCTTCTTCAATTTTTTGGAAGAGTTTGAGCAGGATTGGTATTAGATCCTCTTTGAAGGTTTGGTAGTATTCACTAGTGAAGCCATCTGGTCCCGGACTTTTGCTTTTGGGAAGGTTTTGGATGACTGATTTAATTTCGTTCCTGGTGATCGGTCTGTTTAGATTTTCCAGTTCTTCATGGTTCAGCCTTGGAAGGCTATATGTTGCTAAGAACTTGTCCATTTCTTCTAGGTTATTGAATTTGGTGGCATATAGTCCTTCATAGTATTCTTGGATGATCCTTTGTATTTCTGTGGTGTCCGTGATAACTTCCCCTTTTTCGTTTCTGATTTTGTTAATTAGTGTCTTCTCTCTTTTTATCTTAGTGAGTCTAGCCAAGGGTTTGTCAATTTTGTTAATCTTTTCAAAGAACCAGCTCTTTGTCACATTAATTTTTTCTATTGTCTTTTTGTTCTCTATTTCATTTAGTTCTGCTCTGATTTTTGTTATTTCCTTTCTTCTGCTGACCTTGGGTTTCACTTGTTCTTCTTTTTCTAGTTCTTTAAGGTGTAACATGAGGTTATTTATTTGGGATTCTTCTTGTTTCTTGAGATAGGCCTGTAATGATATAAATTTCCCTCTTAAAACTGCTTTCGCTACATCCCAAAAATTTTGGTAGGATGTATTTTCATTCTCATTTGTTTCTATGTATCTTTTGATCTCTCCTCTAACTTCTTCTTTGACCCAGTCGTTCTTTAAAAGTATGTTGTTTAATCTCCATGTATTTGTGTTTTTCCCCGCTTTCTTTGTGCAGTTGATATCCAATTTCAAAGCCTTGTGATCAGAGAATATGCTTGGTATTATTTCAATCTTCTTAAATTTGCTGAGGCTGATTTTATGTCCCAATATATGGTCTATCCTTGAGAATGTTCCATGTACACTAGAAAAGAATGTATAGTCTGATGTTTTAGGATGAAGTGCTCTATATATGTCAATTATGTCCATTTCATCTAATGTGTCATTTAGGGCTGCTATTTCGTTATTTATTTTCTGTTTGGATGATCTATCCATAGCTGTCAATGATGTATTTAAGTCCCCTAGTATAATTGTGTTTTGGTCAATTTCTCCCTTTAGTTCTGTTAGTAGTTGCTTGGTATATTTCGGTGCTCCCTGATTGGGGGCATAAATATTGATGACTGTTATGTCTTCTTGTTGTATAGTCCCTTTACCATTATGAAATGTCCATCTTTGTCTCTTGTTATCTTTTTCTCCTTGAAGTCTGTCTCATCTGATATCATTATGGCTACACCTGATTTTTTCTGGGTACCATTTGCTTGGAGTGTCAATTTCTACCCTTTCACTTTGAGTCTATGCTCGTCCTTGTAGACGAGATGTGTCTCTTGGAGACAGCATATGGTTTGTTTTAGTTTTTGATCCAATCTTCTACTCTGTGACTTTTTGTTGGTGAGTTCAGTCCATTTACATTTAGGGTGATTATTGATATATGAGGATTTCCTCTCTTTCTATCTTTAGTTTTCTGGTAAGGCTGTGTCTCCATTGTTTCTTTGCCTTTTTGTTGTTGTCTATTATTTCTGTGTGGTGGTATTCTATGATGTTTCCCCCTGTTTCTTCTTTTATTACAGTATATATTTCAGTTCTGGTTTTTTTGAGTGGTTACCCTTAAGTTTATGTAAAAGAAAGTTTGATATTTAGAGTATTCCATTTTCTTCAGCACGCTTACTTTCTCCATTCCCATATTCCAGTTCAGGCCTTTACTCTCCCCCTTTTTATGTTTCGGTTGCCACAAATTGTCCCTGTTGATGGTGGTCGAATAGCCTCCTTTAGTATTTCTTGTAGTGCAGGTTGTGTATTAGAAAATTCCCTCAGCTTCTGTATGTCTGGAAAGGTCTTTATTCCTCCTTCATATCTAAAGGATATCTTTGCTGGATATATTATTCTTGGCTCATAATTTCTCTCTTTCAATAGTTTGAATATTTGGTTCCACTCCTTCCTGGCTTGTAGAGTTTCTGCTGAAAAATCTGATGATAATCTAATGGGCTTTCCTTAGTAGGTTACCATCTTCTTTTCCCTGGCTGCTTTGAGGATTCTTTCTTTGTCGTTGATTTTTGACAGCTTCAATACAGTGTGCCTTGGAGAAGGCCTGTTGGGATTGAGGTAATTAGGTGTCCTTTTTGCTTCTTGGATTCAAGGATCCATTTCTTTCCACAAGTTTGGGAAGTTCTCATCGACAATTTGTTTGAATATACTCTCTGTTCCCTTCTCTCTTTCTTCTCCTTCTGGTATGCCCATTATTCTTATATTGCTCTTTCTGATGGAGTCAGAAAGTTCTTGTAGAGTTCTTTCATTTCTTTTAAGTCTCAAGTCTCTTTCTTCTTCCATCTGTGTAATTTCTAGGTTTCTATCTTCGATGTCACTGAGTCTTTCCTCCATCTGGTCAACTCTACTACCTGAGCTGGTTATTTCATTCTTAATTTCTTCTATTCAGTTTCTTCTATCGAAAAATTCTATTTGGTTCTTTTTCAAAATTTCAATCTCTTTCGTAAAATGCTCATGCTGTTCTTTAATTGTGTTTCTGAGTTCATTAAACTGCCTTTCTGTGTTTTCTTGCATCTCGTTGAGTTTTTTCAGAACTGCAATCTTGAATTCTCTGTCATTTAAGTCCCATATTTCCGTATCTTTAAGTTCCTTTTCTGGAGATAATTTCACTTTCTTTCTGAGCTGTCTTGTTGCCTTGGTTATTCATGGTAATTACTGATTTATTATTTCTCTTCCTAGACGTCTACAGGAGTGGCTTCTGCAACAGGTTGATAGGAAGAGGTCTTTCTTTTGTTTTCTAGTACTTGTTGGTAGAATATTTTATTTTCTCTCTGACTGCAGCCTTTGTTTTCTCTGTTACACGGTAGTGCTATGTTTTCTCTGCACTATTCCAGCTTCTCACACAATGGGGGGATTCCCTGGGAGACGGGCTTCTCCTCTGTTAATAGTTCGCCTGGGTCACAGGGCGCAGTGTCCGTGTGGGTAAGCGGAGAGCTTTTGAAGTTCCAAAGCTCTTCCTGCACCAGTTTCAGAGCCTGTAAGTTTCAGCAGTTCCGTTTACTCCTGCAGGGATCCGCCCAGATAGGTGGAGCCAGGGGCGGGGTGAGTTGTGAGAGGTGACCCAGAGCAATGGCAGCTACCGCCACCACAGCCGGTCCCGTTTCCACAGCTCCCTCTCCTTTGCCGGAACTAGTTGGGCTGTGAATCTGTGTATGCGGCCCACAGTTCTCAGAACACAAATATTCTGTTCTTTTGATCTGACCCTGCTACTGTTCCATTTCTAGCACAGGGCAGGTGGGGGCGGGGCGAGCTCTGGGAGGGTAGGGAGGGGGCGGCTAGTGTCAGTGCCTAAGGCTTCCATTCTCTGCTCAGCGGTGAGGGCTTAAACTACCGTTTCAGCCTTCTTCCCTCAGTCTTTTCTCTGAGGTCTCTGCCATGAGCGTTTGGTTCAGCCATGTTATGGCCCCCTCAGCCCTGTGGGCCATAAGCGGAGCCCTAGCAGTCCGAGTCCTTCCCTCTCCCGCAGCTGCGGTACCTCCGGGATGCAGTGAGTTCGGAGCACTGAGCTAGGTTTGCGTCCTGCACCTGCCAGCTCCGTCTCCGCACTTTTCCCTTCTCTCCTCCCCCGTGTGCCATTTGCCCACCTTTAGGTGAATTCAGTAGTGGGCCTCTTCGTCTTGCCTGTCTGCTGTGCAGGGAGTCCTTTGTGGAATTATTGTTGTTCGATTAGTTGTAAATTCCAGGGGAGCTTTACAGAGGCTCACCTCACGCCGCCATTTTTATCACATTTTAAAATTTTAATGAAGTCCAATTTGTCTATTTTTTTCTTTCATTACCTGTATTTTGTGTCACATCCAAGAAATCATTGCCAAATCCAATGTCATGAAGCTTTTGTCTTATGTTTTCTTAGGAGTTTTATTGTTTTAGGCCTTACATTTAGGTCCCTGAACCATTTTGAGTTTATTTTTGTTGATGGTGTTAGTTAAGGATCCAACTTTATTTATTTGCATGTGGATATTCAGTTTTCCCAGCACCATTTGTTGAAAAGACTGTCCTTTCCCCATTGAATGGTCTTGGCATCCTTGTCAAAAATCATTTGATTATATATGTGAAGGTTTATTTCTGGACCCTCTGTTGTATTCCATTGCTCTGTATGCCTGTCTTTATGCCAGTATCACTGTGTTTTTTTTTTGTTGTTGTTTGTTTATTTGTTTTTTAACTTAACAGGCCAACCATGATTTATTCTTTCACTAAAAGTAGTCTTGACATTTGGGGGTATAATTTTGTGGTCCATACTTGATTCAAATTATAACAGTCATTTATTCAAATTAGTAACATTCAAATTATAAAAGGTCCACAGTAACTGCATAAATATTCTACAGTTGATTTTTCAAAAGAAGATTTAAAAAAAATGTTTTTTACTGCTCCTATGCTTTGAAGACTAAAATTTTAAATTTCTTTTTCTCTTTCCCAACCAGTAAATCATTAAACTAGATCTCATCTTCCAAAACAAAAACCAAACAAACAAAACATACACACACGTGCATACATTGAAAAGGAGAATTAAAAGGTACAAGGGAAATCATGATATGACATAAGACATATATTAAGACATTAAGACATATTAATACAAAGCTCTAAATAACAAGGAAAACAACTGTTTTGATTATTGTAGCTTTGTAGTAAGTTTTGAAATCAGGAAGTATGAGTCTTTCAGTTTTGTTGTTCTTTTTCAAGATTGTTTTGGCTATTTGTGGTCCTTTGAGATTTCATATGAATATTCGGATAGTTTTTCCTGTTTCTACAAAAAAATGTCATTGGGATTTTGATTGAAATTGCCTTGAATCTATAGATCACATTGGGTACTATGGACATTTTAACAATATTAAGTCTTTCAGTGCATACACATGGGATGTGTTGTCATTTATGTATGTCTTAATTTCTTCAGCAATATTTTGTAGTTTTAATCATGCAAGTCTTTTACCGCCTTGGTTAAATTAATTCCTAAGTATTTTTTTGATGTTATTGTAAATGGAATTGATTTTGTAATTTCCTTTTCAGATTGCTCATTGTTCATTATTGAAATGCAAAAATTTTTGTGTTGACTTTGTACCCTCCTACTTTGCTAAATTCGCTTATTAATTCTAACAACTTTTTGGGGAGAATCTTAAGGGTTTTCTACATATAAGATCATATAATATGCACAGAAATACTTTTACTTCTTTTTTTTCAGCTTGGATGCAGTTTATTTCGTTTTCTTGTGTAATTGGTCTGACTAGAACTTCTAGTACTATTTGAATAAAAGTGGTTAAAGCAGGCATCCTTACGTTGTTCCTGCTTTTAGGGGAAAAGCTTAGTCTTTCACCATTGAGTATAATGTTTACTGTGGTTTTTTCATAGGTAACTTTTATTATGTTGAGGTAATTTCCTTCTATTCCAATTTTGTTGAGTATTTTTATCATGAAAAGGTATTGAATTTTGGCAAATTCTTTTTCTGCGTTGAGATGATCATGTGCTTTTTCTCCTTCATTTTGTTGATGTGGCATATTACATTGATTGATTTGCATATGTTGAGAGATTCTTGCATTCTGGGAATGAATCCTGATTGTCATAGTGCATCAACCTTTTAATATGGTGCTGAATTCTTTTACCTAGTATTTTGTTGAGGATTTTTTTGCATCAATGTTCATAAGGGATATTGATGTCTGTAGATTTCTTGTAGTGTCTTTGTCTTCTGTATCATGGTTTTGCTGGCCTCACAGGATGAGCGAGGAAGTGTTCCATCCTCTGCCTTTTCTTTTTTTAAGAAAAGCTTGAGAAGAATGTTTGGTAGAATTCACCAGTGAAGCCATCAGGTCCAGGGCTTTACTTTTTTAAAAGAGATTTTGGATTACTGATTTAATCTCCTTACTAGTTACAGACCTATTCAGATTTTGTATTTCTTTGTGATTTAGTTTTGGTAGGATTTACGTTTCTAGGAATTTGTCCATTTCATCAAGGTAATCCAATTTTTTTGCATACAATTGTTCATAGTACTCTTTAATAATGCTTTTTATTTCTTGAGCATCAGTAGTTCCCACTTTCATTTCTGATTGTAGTAATGTGAGTTTTCTCTCTTTTTTTTTCTTAGTATATCTTGCTACAGGTTTGTCAGTTTTGTTGATCTCTTTGAAGAAACAACTTTCGGTTTCATTAATATTCTCTATTTCATTTATCTTTGGTCTAATCTTTGTTATTTCCTCCCTTCTGCTGGCTTTGGGTTTAACTGGTTATTTGTTTTCCAGTTCTCTATGATTTGAAGTTAGATTGTTGATTTAAGATGTTTCTTGTTTTTTAATATAAGCATTTATAGTCATAAATTTCCTCCTTAGCATTGCTTTTACTGTGTCCTATAAGTTTTGGTATATTGTGTTTTCATGTTCATTTGTCCTTAAGTTTTTTCTAATTTCCCTTGTAATTTCTTCTTTGATCCACTGGTTGTTGAAATGTATATTGTTTAATTCCCATAATTTTGTGAATTTTCCAGTTTTACTTTAGTTATTGATTTCTAACTTCATCTTATTGTGGTCAGAATGGATACTTTGTATAATATCTATCTTTAAAAATCTATTGACACTTTTGGCACAATATAGTCAAAGTGCTGAAAGAAAAAAATAACTTCCAAACTGAATGTTCTCTATGGCAAAGTTATTATTTAGTACTGAAGGAGAGCAGCGTTATTACAGTGGCCAAGACATGCAAACAACCAAAATATATTTTGATAGATGATTAGATAAAAAAATTGTGGTATATATACACAATGGAATATTACTCAGCCGCTAGAAAAGATGAAATACTGTCATTTGCGACAACATGGATGGATCTTGAGATTATTATGCTGAGCAAAATAAGTCAGCCAGAAAAAGTCAAGAACCATATGACTTCACTCATATGTGGGATATAAAACTGAAAGCAACAAAGGAACACGACAAAGAAGCAAAAACTCATAAGTGGTTACCAGAAGGTAAGGAGGTTGGGGGTGGGAGATGAGGGTAAAGTGAGTCAAATATATGGTAATGGAAGAAGAACTGACTCTGGGTGGTGAGCACACAATGTGATATATAAATGATGTATTATAGAAATGTACACTTGAAACCTGTGTAATTTTACTAACCATTGTTACCCCAATAAATTTAATAAAGAAAGAAAGAATTGAAGGAGAGATAAAGAGTTTTCCAGTCAAGCAAAAGCTAAAGGAGTTCATCACCATTAAAAAAAAAATACTATAAAAAATACTAAAGGAAACTTCTTTAAGCTGAAAAGAAGGGCACTAATTAGTAACAAGAAAACATATGAAAGTATAAATCTCACCAGCAAAGTAATATATAATAAAGGTAGTGGGTTAATCACTTATAAAGCTTAAAACAAAAGTAGTAAAAAATAACCATAACTACAATAGTTAATGAAGGGATGCACAAGATAAAATGATGTGAAATATGACATCAAAAGCATAAAAGGTGGAGAGGGGAAGAGTAAAAATTAAAAATGTAGAGATTTAGGATGTGTTCAAACCCGTTAGTAGCAGCTTAAGATAGACTGTTATAAATGTAGTTTGTTATATGTAAGCCTAACGGTAGTCACAAAGCAAAAACCTATAGTAGATACACAAAAGATAAAAGAGAAAGGAATCTAAGCATACCAGTAAAGAATGTCATTGTATCACAAAGGAAGAGATCAGAAGAAGATTAAAGGAATGGAGAGGAACTATAAAACAGCCAGAAAAAAAAATTAACAAAATGGTAATAATTACATACCTATCAATAATCACTTTAAATACAAATAGGCTAAATTCTCTAATCAAATGACACAAAGTGGCTGAATGCATTAAAAAAACAAGACCCATCCATATGCTGCCTACAAGAGATTCACTTCATTTGTAAGGACATACACAGACCGAAAGTGAAGGGATGGAAAAAGATATTCCATGAAAATGGAAACCAAAAGAAAACTGAAGTAACTATACTTATATCAGCCAAAATAGATTTTAAAACCAAGACTGTAATAGGAGACAAAGAAGAACATTACATAATGATAAATAGGTCAATTAGCAAGAGGACATAACATTTATAAATATTTATGTACCCAACATAGGAGCACCTAAATATATAAAACTAATATTAACAGACCTAGAGGGAGAAATAGACAGTATTCCAATAATAGTAGGGGACTTTAATATCCCAGTTACATTGATGGATAGATCATTCAGACAGAAAAATCAATAAGGAAACATTGGCCTTAAATGACACATTAGACTAGATGAACTTAACAGATATAATATATAAAACATTCTATCCCAAAGCAACAGAATACACATTCTTCTCAAGGTCATATGGAACCATTCTCCAGAATAAGTCATGTGTTACGCCACAAAACATCTATTAATAAATTCAAGAAGATTGAAATTATATCAAGCAACTTTTTCAACCACAATGGTATGAAACTAGAAATCCATTACAAGAAAAAAAAACAAAAAACGGGAAAATTCACAAATATATGGAGATTATGCAACATGCTGCTGAACAACCAATGGGTCAAAGAAGAAATAAAAAGAGAAATAAAAAACAATATCTCTTATAAAGGGCTAATATCCAAAATATATAAGGAACTCATACAACTCAACAACAAAAAATAAACAGTCCAATTAAAAAATGGGCAGAGAACCCGAAGAGACATTTCTCCAAAGAGGACGTACAAATGGCCAATAGACACATGACAAAATATTTAACATCACTAATCATCAGAGAAATGCAAATAAAAACCACAATGAGATATCACCTCACCCCAGTCAGAATGGCTATCATCAACAAAACAAATAGTGACAAGTGTTAGAGAGGCTGTGGAGAAAAAGGAACCCTCATACACTGTTGGTGGGAATGCAGACTGGGGCAGCCGCTATGGAAGGCAATGTGGAGGTTCCTCAAAACATTAAGAATAGAATTGCCATATGACCCAGCAATCCCTCTCCTGGGTATCTACCCAAAAAATCTGAAAACATTTATACATAAAGATATATGTGCTCCAGTGTTCTTTGCAGCTTTATTTACGGTGGCCAAGACATGGAAACAACCAAAGTGTCCTTTGATAGATGAATGGATAAAGAAGTTGTGGTATATATACACAATGGAATACTATTCGGCGGTAAGAAAAGATGATATAGGAACATTTGTGACAACATGGATGGATCTTGAGAGTATGATGCTAAGCGAAATAAGTCAGACAGAAAAAACAGAGAACCATATGATTTCACTGATACGTGGTATATAAACCAAAAACAACAAAAGAACAAGACAAACAAATGAGAAACAAAAACTCATAGACACAGACAATAGTTTAGTGGTTACTGGAGGGTAAGGGGGGGTGGGGGGTGGGAGATGAGGGTAAGGGGGATCAAATATATGGTGATGGAAGGAGAACTGACTCTGGGTGGTGAACACACAATGGGATTTATAGATGATGTAATACCGAATTGTACACCTGAAATCTATGTAACTTTACTAACAGTTTTCACCCCAATAAATTTAAAAAAAGATGTTTTAAGAACAATAGCTATAATAAATATTCCTTTCCAAATAATTGTGAAGAAAACTTTTTCCACATAACTATTCTGTTTAACTGGATATTGATCAAGTTACACACACGCACACACACACACACACGCACACACACAGAGATGTTTCTCCTTATCTTAAAATGAATAAATCCTGTCAAGATTCAAAATAATAGTTATCATAGCTATATATTCTGCCTAATACTTTATATACATTATCTTAATTAATAATTAATACTCACAAAATCCTATGAAGTAGGATTCCAAAAGCAAGCTCAAAGTCATACTCATATTAAGGGAGAGAGTTGGGATTAGGCAATAGGTCTATTTTAAAGCTAATTCTCTTAACTACATGAAAGCTCAATAAATAAGTGGTTTGTTTTTATTTTAATATACCCAGTTCTGCATGTGCATGCTATTTATTTTGAGAGCATTCTCAATTGTTAGCCATATTAATAATTCTCATAATTGTAGTGCAGTGCCTGACTGTGGGTCAGTTTTAGGACTGGCTGAAATTATGGATCCTCTCTTATTTGGGACAGACTATATTTGATTCTTTTAATCACAATGACCAGTCAAGAGATACAGACAAATAAGAAGGGGTTCACACATCCTTTTATTTCCAGTAAAATTTGGTGACCCGAAATAGTTGAGTATTTTCTGTTCTGTTTTCAGCTTTCTTCTGCTTCTTACTTTCTTTCATGGTCTAAACCATGCTGGACCTAGAGCATGATTTGGCTTGCTCATGTTGCCTGTCAACATAGGAAGGGTTTGCTTGCAGCACAAGCCAGACCACCGAGGGGATAATCATATGATTGTTTCAGGGAAAGGGCTTTTCATCTTCATCTCAGGGCAGAGGATACAGACTGGTGATGAAATCTACTTACAGTTTCCCTATGGATTAATCCACCAATATCAAGATCCCAAAGGACCTCATCCAGGCTGAATTCCATTAGATGTAAAACAAAGGACAAGTTTGTTCCTAAAAAGTTTAACTAAACATTCGAGAAGCAGTCGTGATTCCTAAACAAAGGAATTTAAACATGAAATGTTGCTATAGTTTTTATTTCTTTCACTAAAATCAGTTAGCTATTTTATTGAAGAATAATTATTGTAATTTTATTACACCATATTCTTGTGAGAAGGACATTATTGCATGGCTAGTACAAGGTAGGCTTTTGGGCATTTACATGAGAATATCTGGTAATAGGATCTAATAAATATTGTTGACTTGATAGGTATTGAGCACGTATTTTTTTATTAAGTACTGTGCTTGTCACTGCAATTACAAAGTTGATGAAGATATGTTCCTAGCTTACAATCAGGGGAGATAGAGAAATTTACATGAGATTATAGTATAGGGCAGTAATTGCAGTAATAGAAGTATGCATGACATGCTGTGGAAGTACAGAAAAGGGGTGTCTATGTAATCATTAGATGAGATGGAGGAGGTCAGGGAAGTTGTCTCAAATGAGGTAATCCTTAATTCTAAAGGATATGTAAAAGTTTGTTTTCAGGCAGGGAGAAGACTGTAATTCTTAAGATTTAAGCATAATTATAACTTTTCCTCTGTTCTACTGTTTGTTTAGTTACTAATTTTGAATTATGAAAATAACTCAGATAGATAAAATTGAATATATGTATTTTAAGAAAAGTTATGCTATACTGTATTGTGAAGGTGTGATGTGATGACGCTTTGCCCAAAAATAATTTGTCTAATTATTACAACATAAAACTTGCCATTTCAAAATTGAAGAATATTTGTTGGTAAAATCTATGTTTTGATTAGCAGAGAGCAATCTCTTATAGGCATTGCTTTCTCTCTTTGCTGCTCTGGAAATCTAATTCTCCAAAGGCCAACCCCACAGCTGCTAATTTCAGCTTCTCTTCAGTGTCTCTGTTGCTGACTTGGAATATTGCAGCCATGCTTGTCTTCTGCCTAATGTGGCATGTGCATAGCCTCTGGCAGCTCACTTGGTAGAATCTCAAGCTTTTTAACAGCTGGAAGTAGACTGATTGTTTACCTTCTGTATAAGAAATTAGCTGTATCTGTAAAAATGGAACTTTCTTCAAAATCTTTGCAACTTTAAGAAATAGAACACGTGCCTTTAGTATGCTGTTCATGGGTATGACCATTTATTTTGACGACCTGCAGTTACCATTGAAGCAGCCCGGATTGGAGACAAATGACATTGGATGTTTTCATTAGTTCTGTTTTTCTTTTCTTCTGTTAAATAATTTTTTAGTTGTGAATTACAGTTGACATACAGTATTCTATTAGTTTCAGGGGCACAACATATTGATTAGACATCTATATAACCTACAAAGTGATCACCTTGATAAATCTAGTACTCATCTGATACTCTACGTAGTTATTAAAACATTGTTGACTATGTTTCCTATGCTATACTTCACATCTCATGACTAGTTTGTAACTACCAATTTGTACCTGTTAATCCCTTCCCTCCCTTTACCCATCCCTTCATCCCTTTCTTATCTGGCCGCCATCAAAATGTTCTCTGTATCTATTAGTTTGTTTCTGTTTTGTCTGTTCATTTATTTTGTTTTTTAGATTCCACATATAAGTGCAATCATGGTATTTGTCTTTCTCTGTCTGACTTATTTACTCAGCATAATACCCTCTAGGTCCATGTATGCTATTGCAGATGGCAAGATTTCACTCCTTTTTATCGCTGAGTGATGTTCCATTGCATATATGTACCATTTATTTATCCATTCACCTATTGATGAAAACTTACGTTGCCTCCACATCTTGGCCACTGTAAACAGTGCTGCAATGAGCATGTGGATACATATTTATTTTTAAATTAGTGTTTTGGATTTCTTCAGTTACATACCCAGAAGTGGAAACACTGGGTTCTTCTTTGTCTCTGGTTACAGCCTTTGTTTTAAAGTCTATTTTGTCTGCTATTAGTACTGCTACTTGTGATTTTTTTTTTCATTTCAATTTTCATGAAATATCTTTTTACATCCCTTTGCTTTACGTCTGTATGTGTCTTTCAATCTGAAGTGAGTTTCTTGTAGGCAGTATATGTAAGGGTCTTGTTTTTGTATCCATTCAGCCACCCTATGTCATTTGATTGGAACATTTAATCTATTCACATTTAAAGAAATTGTTAAAAAAATAAAGTAATTGTTGATAGTTATGTAGTTATTGCCATGTTAGTATTCATACTTTTGATCGTTTTTTCCCCTTCTTTGTAAAGAAGTCCCTTTAACATTTCTTGTAATACTGGTTTGGTGGTGATGAATTCCTTTAGCATTTTCTTGTCTAGGAAGCTCTTCATGTGTCCTTTGATTCTAAATGATAGCTTTGTTGGGTAGTCTTGTTTATAGGTCCTTGCTTTTCATCACATTGAATATTTTGTGCCAGTCCCTTCTGGCCTGCAAAGCTTCTGTTGAGAAATCAGCTGACAGTCTTATAGAGGCTCCCTTGTAAATAACTAACTGCTTTTCTCTTGCTGCTATTAAATAAATTCCCTCTTTGTCTTTTAACCTTTGACATTTTAATTATGATATGTCTTGGTGTGGGCCTGTCTGGGACTTGATGTACTTACTGGGCTTCTATATCTATTTCCTTTGACAGGTTAGGGAAGTTTTCAGTCATTTTTTTCTTCAAATAGGTTTTAAGTTCCTTGCTCTCTCCTTCTGGTACTTCTTGATGAGAATGTTGGTACACTTGATATTGTCCCAGAAGCCCCTTAAACTATCTTTATATTTTTGGATTCTTTTTTCTCTTTGCTGTTCTGACTGGGTGTTTTCTGCTACCTTATCTTTCAAATAGCTGATTCGGTATTCTGCTTTATCTAATCTGCTGTTGATTCCGTCAAATGTATTCTTTATTTCAGTTCTTCATTTCTTTTTTATGTTTTCTTTTTACATTTTTTTTTCTATGACTTTGTCGAAGTTCTCACTGAGATCATTGAGCATCCTTATAACCAGTGTTTTGAACTCTGCATCTTGTAAATATCTTGTCTCCATTTTGTTTAGTTCTTCTTCTGGAGCTTTGTTCTGATTTTTCATTTGGGATGTGTTTCTTTGTCTCCTCATTTTGACTGCTTCCCTGTGTTTGTTTCTATATATTAAGTAAAGATGCTATGTCTCCTGGTCTTGGTAGGTGGCCTTATGTAGTAGGTGTCCTGTAAGGCCCAGTGGTGCACTCTCCCTGGTCCCCTGAGCCGGGTGCTCCAGTTGTGTCCCTTGTGTGGGTTGTGTGTGCCCTCTTGTGGTAGTTGAGCCTTGATTTCTGTTGGCATGTCAGTGGGATGGATTGACCCTCAGGGTGATTGGTTGTGAGGACTGGCTGTGACTCTAGTGGAGGAGCTGTTGTGCAGGGCCTGACACTATGGAGCACGATTTGCTTTAGCGGGGCCCTGGTGCCTGCCTAGTCTGGCCTTCAGGTGTGTCTTTTCTGGAGGTGGTTGGGTGGTGCTCTAGCATGGTCTGAAGCAGTCCACTAAGTGTGTTGGTTCTGGATCTTCTTGAGAGGGGCTCTGACCAAGGATAGCTGCTGCCTGGGGCTACTTGGTGTGTGCTACCAAGTGATCTGCAGATGGATGCCACTTGTGCTGGGCTTGGAGGTGCCTGGGAGAGGTTAAGCTGTAAACTGAGTTCAGCTGCTGCTGGCGATGGGCTCGGGAATGCTTAGCAAGAGGTATGGGACATGCTGAGGTCAGATTGTTTGTTTGGGGTTTGTGAACCTTTGATAAATTTGAGGAAAGTTTGCAGCATGAGCCAAGATAGGCCACTTGTATGAAAAAGCCACTAGAAGTGGCTTGGGTGACCCTGCTAGTTGGGTGGGGCTGGGTCTCAGGGAATCACCACAGTGGGGCAAACAGTTTTAGGCAGGTTAATGGCGACTCAGGTGTGGGGCCTGCCTACATGTGTAGGCTGGGTGGTAGGAGGACTCAGGAAAGAAACAATGACTTCGGCCAGCACGTCTGCCTGGGAGAGAGCTGCCCCTCCTGTCCTTGCCCTTAGGCCAGACAATCCTCCCTGTATGTCCCTGGCATCTTTCAAGCTGCTGTCCCAGTGCTGGAGCTCAGAGCCAGTGAGTCATCGGTGAATAAGTCCATGTGCTATCCCTTTAAGAGGAATGAATGCCTGGGATTGCAGGCACCCTTTGTCTCACTCAGCCACAATCTCTGCTGGTTTTCATAGCCAGAAGTTTTGGGGACTTCTCTTCCTGGTACTGGAATCCTGGGCTGGGGTGCCTGGTGTGGGACTGGGACACTTCGCTTCTTAGGGGGTCTTCTGCAGCCAATAGATATCCCTACTGTTTTTTAACTGCCACGTGTCTATGGGACCCGCCCATTCAGCATCTCCACCCCTCCTACTAGTGTTGAGGTGGCTTTTTCTGTATATCCTTAGTCATAGGACTTCTGTTCAGCTAGACTTCAGGTGATTTTCAGTAAGGGTTATTGAATGGTTATTCTGTAGTTTAGTTGTAACTTTGAGGTGCTTGTCGGAGGAGATGACCAAAGTATTTACCTTCTCCGCCATCTTGACCATTAACCCTAACTAATTCTTTTTTAAAAGACCCAATTTCTTATACAAGAGTCTCCGTAATTGGCCTTCATTTGTTGAATAATTTAAGATGAACTGATTGGGGGCTGAGAGCCGAGATTAGAGATTATTTTTCTCAGCTGATATGTTGTTTTTGTCCTGAGGTTGAGTTTCAAAGATTTGTGAAGTATCTGTATCAAATGACTCTATACGTGACATGGCCCCAATGTTGACAATTCAAGTGCATTGGGGGAAATCTAAAATGTATTGAGTTTAGATATGTCCCTTAACTTTTATGGGGCCTCAGTTTATCACCTGTAACATTGGAGAAGGTGTTGGGTGACTAAGTAATCACAAGGCCTTTTAGCTTCAATAGTGTATCATTGTGTTTTTAGGGACAAGTTTGTGGAACAAGTTCAGTTTATATTTTCCTAAAGCTCAGACAAAGATCTGCATATGAATGAATTTACTATGATTTAGTGGAAAAAGCAGGAACCTTTGAAATAAGATCTGAGTTAAATTTAATAGCGATGTGATGTTGGCTTAGTTACTTAGGTCCCAAATTTCCCATTTGTAAGATGGGGATAATAGGATTATTACGAAGATTAAATGAAATAATGTATTAAAGTCTTTTCACAGTGGTTGACACAACTACGCACTCAAAAGATGTTTCTTCATTTTCTCTTTCAGTCTCAAGTGTTTAGAACATGAGGAATGAAGGCCAGTGAGCTGTCTGTGGTCCTGAGTTTTTTTGTGTCCAAGCTTGTTCAGATGTACTTATTCCCTAATAGTCTCTTAATCCACAGTTCTGCCCTGACTTGCTACATACTGTGATTTTCTGATTCTTGTTGCTGAGGATGTTGCTGAATTGCCTACAGTCTGTTAATATTATCTGGAATCTTCTTGACCCTAGCCCATCATAATCAAGAGTAACCTTGGTAGAATTTATGGAAGAGAAGAAGGGTCTGAAGAACTCAAATATTTAAGTACTGGATGGAGGAGGAGGAAGAGGAACTGACTGAGGAGTCTATAAAGGACTAAAAAGGCTGACTTAGGGGGCTAATGGAATAACAAGATCAAGGGAAGAGAATATTTTGGGGCAGGAAGTCAAATAAGATCCTTTATATCTCTCACATTACAACTATAAAATCTTTGTAGATAGGAACAATGTCTAATTTACCATTGATCCTTAGCATTTATCAGAGCAGCTGGTACTTAGTGGGAAATACATATATATATATATATATATATATATATATATATATATACACACATACATATATATATATATATATATATATATATATATATATATATATATATGTATGAGGTTGGACAGTTAAGTTTGTGAACTCATCCTAGAAAAAGTGCTACATACCTCACTGTTAAATATCACTACAGCCGCCTCCGAAGTACTCCCCTTGGGAAGCTATGTACTGATGCCAGCGCCTAGTCCACCCTTCAGAGCAATTTTGGAACTCTTTTTCTGGAATGGCCATCACAGCTGTCATCGTATTATCCTCGATGTCCTGAATATCATCAAAATATCTTCCTTTCAATATTTCCTTTATCTTCAGGTAAAGAAAGAAATCACTGGGGGCCAGATCAGGTCAGTAGGGAGGGTGTTCCAATACAGTTATTTGTTTACTGGCTAAAAACTCCCTCACAGACAGTGCCGTGTGAGCTGGTGCATTGTCGTGATGCAAGAGCCATGAATTGTTGGCGAAAAGTTCAGGTTGTTTAACTTTTTCACGCAGCCTTTTCAGCACTTCGAAATACTAAACTTGGTTAACTGTCCAGTTGGTACAAATTCACAATGAATAATCCCTCTGATATCAAAAAAAGGTTAGCAACATTGTTGCAACGAGTTCATGAACTTAATTGTCAGACCATCTATATATGAATGTGTCCAATTTCTGCTACCTGCCACCATATCTACCTTATGTATGGTAGTTATTCATTAGTTGTTAGTTGTTTGTTAATGAAACTTAGGTTGCAGAATTACATTGCATGCATTTCTTCTCTTCTTTGCTTTTTTGAACCTCTAAAAAGGACTGCAGAACTCTTTGAGAGGTCAGTAGTGAGAGTGAGCATCTCCTCACATTCAGGAACGTGCTCAGTGGTTGAAGACTGCTGACCAGCCCGTATGGAATCTAAACTCTTTGCTTGGTATTCTGATTGGACCACCATACCTTTCTATCTGTGTTTCTTACTATTGCCCTGTGTGCAGCCTTTGTCCTTTAACTATACTTTTCACAGCTCTGTTGTATTTAGCTGTATTTAGTACTCAACAAATTATATATGGTGATCACATATGTAATTATTATAAGAGTATTTCTTGAACACCAAATGTTGTCAGTTATTTGCTAGTATCTATTCTAGGTACTTCATCTATGATTTGTTTAATTCTTATAAAAGTACATGAGATGGGTTGTGTTAATCCCTGTTTTACAGTTGGCAGAAACTGGCTAAGCCAGTTTAGGGAGCTTTCTACAGGTTAACAGTTACAAAGTGTTAAAAGTAGGAAGTTTTAACACTTTGGTCGCTTTGACTCTGAAGCCATTTCTCTTTCTAGTATGTTATGCTACCTCACATAAGTAAGTGGTAGCTTTAAAAAAACAGCAGCAGTAACACTTTTAAACAAAAGTATCCATAATCCAAGGCTTCTTCGGGTTTGTACTACAGCTGAAAACTCTGCAGAGGGTTACCTATTTACATTTGTATTTAAAGAGCAGCTGTCAGCCTTTAATAGTACACTCCTGTATCAGAGTAGTATCTCTGTGAAGTAGAATGATGTGCTTAGCCTGTTGGATTGGAGGAGTTTCCCAGGAGACCACAGCACATTCTGACATGAGCTTTCAGGTCCCTGTTTTATCCTCTGCATCTATGCTGCTCTGTTCTCTGGGAATCAAAATGTGGCTTTAGGCATCATTGTGATATTTGCTACATGTCAGTTATAGGAATACTATTGGAAATACGAAGAACTCTGCCATCTTATTCCTCGGATTTCTAAAACCTCTTGATGTTAGTAGATGCTGGCTTTCGCAGTTAGAGCCCATATGTGAACAATTCACCAAGATACTAAGGCTATTTAATTTTGATCTTGGCAGAGTTGTTGATTATTTATCTGACCCATTCTTTGTCCCTGGTTATTGAGCAAACACTTATGACACACCTTCTTATGTACCAAACCAATTAAATAAAAGAAGGATGCACAACAAATCCTATCTTACTCAAATCTATTTTTTAATTAGTTAGCCATTGTGATTTTATAGGTGAAAGTTATTGAGGTCATTTAATTTAATGTCATTTATTTTACAGATAAAGAAACTTAAGTCCATATAGGGGGAATGGCTTTCTTTAAGATCATGTCCCTTTCTTTAAGAAGGGACATGAACCTAAGTTTCATTTCTAGATTAGGGTTCTTTCTAGTATATTCTGTTGCCTCTCAGCTATACTCAAAGACAGAGCTAATTATAGCAATGGACAGAAAAACATGGATTTTTATACCCGCTCCCTCATCTTAGTATGATTGTTTTTTCCATTTCTTTGACTTTGGTGGACTCTTTTGTCAGGGAGCTTTTTGAAGATACTGGAATGACTCTAGTATATTCTGTTGAGTTTTTCCTGGATAAGTTCCTATGCATGGTATTTCTAAGACTCCTGAGGACTTAGACAATACTGTGAAGTATTTGGAAAAGAGAAGGGAACAGGGGCTGGAGTGAGTCAAAGAGGAGCCTAGTAGTAGACTAGCATGTATAAAGGAGTGAACTGGAGATATGAGGTGGAGAAGGAAAGAGGGAAATTATTGAAGTTAAAGGTAAGAGGCAAGTTTGAAGCAGAAATTTGAGGTATAGTGACATCTAGTCTTCTCATTTACAAAATATGAATAATAATATAATACTTGTTATGCCAATCTCATAGTATTTTCATAAGAACCTCAGGGAGAAAGGATTTTGAAACCTCCAAGGCATAGTGTATTATTTTAGGGGATGTACTATATTAGTGTTTAAGCATGTGGTAGAAAGGAAAGAGATGGCAAGGAGATAGAGTAAGCATAGAAAGTACAGTGATTTGTACAAAACATTGGTATTATATGAGAGAACATAAGAGACAAATTAAAAGAGAAAATTAAATACATAGTAGGTAGGAAGTCAAAAGGAACACATAGAAGGAATGAATAATTTGGGTATGCTAATTTAGCATACTGGTCAGTCCTATGTTTCCCCAAAAATAAGACCTAGCCGGACAATCAGCTCTAATGCGCCTTTTGGAGCAAAAATTAATATAAGACCTGGTCTTATTTTACTATAATATAAGATGGGGTCTTACATAATATAATATAATATAATATAATATAATATAATATAATATAATATAATATAATATAATTAATATAATATAATATAATATAATGTAATATAATATAGTAAAGACCGGGTCTTTTATTAATTTTTGCTCCACAAGACTCATTAGAGCTGATTGTCTGGCTGGGTCTTATTTTCGGGGAAACACGGTAGTAGAATGATTGGAATTGAGAAGGGCCTTATATCAGCCATTTGAAAGCTGCCTAGTTAATATTTTTCTAGCTCTAGCAAGTCCGAGAAAAGCAGATATATTTTATGGAGGATGTGGTAGAAAAATTGATAGTGCTTCTATAGACTGTAATATTGTTATTAAAAATACTTTTTTAAAAATTTATTGAGGTGACAATTGTTAGTAAAGTTACATAGATTTCAGGTGTACAATTCTGTAATACATCATCTATAAATCCCATTGTGTGTTCACCACCCAGAGTCAGTTCTCCTTCCATCACCGTATATTTGATCCCCCTTACCCTCATCTCCCACCCCCCAACCCCCTTACCCTCTGGTGACCACTAAACTATTACCATATGACGCAGCAGTCCCTCTCCTGGGTATCTACCAAAAAAATCTGGAAACATTTATACATAAAGACACGTGTGCTCCAGTGTTCATTGCAGCTTTGTTTACGGTGGCCAAGACATGGAAACAACCAAAATGTCCTTCGATAGATGAATGGATAAAGAAGTTGTGGTATATATACACAATGGAATACTATTTGGCGGTAAGAAAAGATGATATAGGACCATTTGTGACAACATGGATGGATCTTGAGAGTATGATGCTAAGCGAAATAAGTCAGACAGAAAAAGCAGAGAACCATATGATTTCACTGATATGTGGTATATAAACCAAAAACAACAAAAGAACAAGACAAACAAATGAGAAACAAAAACTCAAAAATACTTTTTTTAAAATTAAAGTTTATTGGGGTGACAATGGTTAGTTAAAGTTGCAGAGGTTTCAAGTGTACAATTCTGTAATACATCATCTGTATATCACATTGTGTGTAAAAGACAAAACAAAAAAACTTAAGTTGTCTGCGTCAAACTCAAAGCAGGTATTAGGTTGCTGAGTCAAGAAGAAACTGTTTGCTGCTCCTTCTGGAGGAACTTCAGGAAAGGAGGTTGTTTTGGCATTTTCTTCCATCTTGTTAGCTGATCTCGGTGTGTATTTATGGAACCATCTTATCCAGCAAGTTGAAAGTGAAATGAATGATACAGCTCTTAAGACAAGAGCTTAAATTTTAAGATTTGCTTTTCACTCAATGTGAGGGCAGGAGGGAGGGCCTTTGTTATGAAAACAACATGAGCAGTGGCCTGGGAATGGATGAGAAGATTAGCATCACTGAGTGGAGGAGGGTGTGCATTGTCAGCTCTTCATATTCTGTGCTTTTGTCTTACCAGTTCTCTTGTGGTTTCTGATATATCCTCCTGCTGGCCTTTGAGCTGGAAGTCCATTAGCCTGGACCATTTTCTCCTCTTCACCAAAGTAGCTTTGATTCACCTTTCAGGGTTTACACCAGGTTTTACTTCCTAGCAGCTTCTTTGGATTATTTGGTTAGTTACATCTCCACCTGTTGGCATTTTGGGCCGGATAATTCCTTGTTGTGATAGTCTATCCTATGCATTATACGCTCTTTAGCAGCAACCCTGGCCTCTACCTTCTAGGTGCTAGTAGCGTTTCTTACAGTTATGACAATGGAAAATGTCTCCACAAATTGCCCCGTGTCCCTTGATGGATAAAATTGCCCAAGATTTAGAACCATTGATATAGGTAAAGAAACACAGAGAAGAGTTTAGTGGTTACCAGAGGGTAAGTGGGGAGAGGAGGGTGGTGGAAGAGGGTAAAGGGCATCAAAAATGTGGTGATGGGAGGAAATTTGACTTTGGGTGGTGAACACACAATGCAATATACAGATGATTTATTATAGAATTGTATACTTGAAACCTATATAATTTTATTAACCAATATCACTCCAATACATTTAATAAAAAAAGAAATAACCCATTCTACACATTTGCATTTCATTTCAGTGATTTTCATTTCATTTCAGGTTTATTTTGAAAGGAGGGGAGTTAATTATTTGCTCATTTTCCATTTTGGCACAAGAGCCTACAGTTAAACTCACAATGGGACTTTGACCTCAGTTTGTTAGTTCTGTCTGTTCCTTCAGTGTTACAAGTTTTCTTCTGCTTCAGGGTCTTTATTTATACTTATCCTTTCTTCTACTTGAGATGTTCTTCCTCTGGATTGTCACAGGAATCACTGTGTCCCGTTGCTCAGGTCCCAGATATAATGTCACTTCTTTAGGGAGGTCTTCCCTGACTGCTTTATCTAAAGTAACACCTCCTTCCCTCTCAATCCCATTCAGCTGCTTTAGTTTTCTTCATAGCAGTTATCACTACCTGTCATATTTGTGTTAAAAAGAGTAGGCTTACTGTTACAACAGATTAAGCCTAAACTTCAGTGACTTAAAACAATAGAATTTATCTCTTACTGTGATCATAGTTATGTGCTGTTTGGAGGGTCATGCAGCCGTTCAGGAATTTAAGCTTTTCCTTTATGTGACACCTCCATCTGCCAGAGTGTTGTCCTGCTCGCTTTTTGACTGGTGAATGGGGAAAGAGACTGTGGAGGAGTGAGTGGAAAGTAGGTCTGGACGTGACATAATCTCTTTGTTCTACAGTTACATTGACTGGAATTCAGTCACATGGTCACAGCTAACCGCCACACAGACTGGGGAAATGTAGTCAGCTTTTGTACCCAGGAGAAAAAAGGGAATTGAGTTTGGTGGAACCATTGTGTCATCTCTGCTGCAATATTATTACATATTACAAGAATGTAAATTTCATGGGATCAGGGATGTTTGTTTTGTTTCACGTGGTTTCCCAATTCCCAAGAATAATGTCTGCCACTATCTGTACACTTAGAACTGTTTCTGGTAAGTGATAGGTACTCAATTACTTATTGAATAAATCAATGCATGAATGGGTAGTGGTATTGAAATTAGAGCTGGATTTGTTACGGTTTTTCTACTATCTGTGTGATATTGGGAAATTTAACCATTTTGAGCCTCAGTTTTATCATCTGAAAAATGAAGGGAATAAGAGCTACTCCATTCATAACACAACAATCCTGTGGGACTATTGTATAATCTATGGGATTATTGCATTATATGAAATAATATATTAAATGCTTAGCCCAATATGTCACACATCATAAATTCTCAATAAATGGTAGCTATTTTTACTGGTTTTAACCAAATTCTACTTTGAATTATGATTGATTCATTTTGTCTACTGTGATTCAGTACACGTAATTTTCATGTCTTAACTTATTGAAATGACATAAGCATAATTTGAGACAGCTTCTACATATGTATTCTGTCATTTACTTATTCATCCATTAAACTGTTTATAACTCATCTATTTTAAGACACTGTGTTATGTAATACGAAGAAATGGGAAAAACTTACTATCTGTTGCAGTGTTTCAATTTAGAGGAGTTTTATACAACCTGATTAGTACTTCATTTAGTTAACATATTCAAGGCTAAATATGGGAGATATTTTATTATTTTTAATGAAATATGATTAGTCTCTGAGTAATAAGAGAATCTCAAAGTCTCATTCATGGCAATTCCATGTGTCGTTTAATGCAACTTACCCTTCATTATTCAAATCCTCTTTAGAATACCATCCCACCTCAAGACCTAAAACATTGTTTTTTAAAATAAAATATTCTTCACCAGTGGTAGTATAGAAATGACCTGAGATATTTGGCCATTGCATTATAAGTTTATTATCCCACACATAGGAATATTGGAAAGTAGAAAACATGTCATCACTTCAGTGAACTGAAAAAGGAACAAAAAACTATTATCAGATTAGTCAGTTGATGGAAATTTTAAAACCAAAAGTTGTCCATAACTTAAGTTCCACCAACTACAAGAGGCCATTTCGTAAGTTCATCTCTCATCAACCCCTACCTTTTTTTATGTTATACAGTATGTAATTTATTACTGTATAAATAATTGTTCTTTAAGTATTTTACATATATTAATTGAATCCTTTCAACTTTAGAATAAGCTTATTGAGACCAGAAACCGTATCTTATACTTCGTTTATTTTTTGTAATCTTACTGGCTGGCGTGCAATAGATGCTTAGTGAGTTTTTGAATCATAGACTTTAAAGGATGCAAAGAGGCCATTTTGTCTAACATCATGCTCAAGGAAGATCTCTTTTTATGGAAAACTTGAGGAATCACTGTCTATTCTGTGTTTTCAGTGCCTCTCATGAAAAGGAGAGCTTTTTTCTAGGGCAGCTTATTTCACTGTTGGATGGTTAAGTTCATTAGATGTTTATTTAGTTTTTCATATTTGGATTGAAATCTAGCCACTGATGAATCTAGTCCAGTCTAATAGTGCAAATATGATAATCTAGTCCATTTTTTACTTGTTAACTCTTCAAACTTTCAAAGAGAGTTGTAAAATATCCCTTTTCTTTCTTTCCCTTTCTTTCTTTCTTTCTTTCTTTCTTTCTTTCTTTCTTTCTTTCTTTCTTTCTTTCTTTCTTTCTTTCTTTCTTTCTTTCTTTCTTTCTTTCTTTCCTCCCTCCCTCCCTCCCTCCCTCCCTCCCTCCCTCCCTCCCTCCCTCCCTCCCTCCCTCCCTCCCTTCTTTCACATTAGGTGTATCTATTGTGTTGTGGATGTGAAGATGAATTTGTTACTGTCACTTATTTTTTCAGCTTCTCCTCATCGGGTGTGGACTTCAGATGACTCAACAAAGTCATGATTCTCTTCCTATGTAAACACTTGTTTGTGCCTTTCTTAAAACTTTATGCCTGAGATGGTCCATAGTGCGTCAACTGTAGTCTGATCAGTATAGTACATAATTCATTAAAACTTATTATTTTACATGATCAGGATAACTTCTATCAAATTGTCATAAGTTGTGTTGTTTTTTTTGTAATATTGATTAACCAAAACTTTGAGACTTTTTTTTTTTTTTTTTTCACATTTCTTTCTACTAGGCTGGATCTACATTTTTGCAATTGATTTTTTTTTTTTTTCACAAGCTGAGTCCAGGGCTATATTTTTGTCTTTGTTAGCTTTGGCCTAATGTCTTTGCTTATGAAGATTGTTTGTATCTTGAGTCTGACATCTATGTTCATGGCTAGCCAACATCTGAAAGAATTATGTAGTAAGCATTTATTTTCTGTAAATCTTGAATAAAATATTTGAACCTCTTCAAGTGATCAATTATTTTGGGGAAATGTGAGAACTTAATATTGTCATGTTTGAAAGTTGCTGTTTTCTTGATTTTTATCATCTTTTCTCTTATGTTCATTTATTATCATTGATCCATTTATAAGAGAAATAATGTACTTCCAAGAATGGGACACAAGAATTAGGGGAATAACATCTAATTACTCAGCAAACCTTTTGGATAGCTCTCATTTTTATCCTATTCTTCATCTCCACTGCTTTTACCTTAGTTCAGACCCTTGTCATCTCTCATTTGACTGTTACTTCAGCCTCCTAACTGTACTTTCTGTACAATCTCACCCCTTTCCAATCCATTATCCATACTACTGCTCGAGGGATCTTTCTATTGTACAAAGCACATCTTGTAATTTTACTCCTTAAGATCCATTTATAATTTCAATTTTTTATGGAATAAAGTACACATTTTTAATAAACGTAAAAAGTTCTCCATAATTTTACTTTTATGTGACTCCCTATGTTGTCCTCTTACATGTCTGGGCCTTTTATTTCAGAGCAACCTATTCTTTCCAGAATTGCAGCTTCACACCTTGTCTGCCTGCTCAATACTCAGTTCAAGTATCACTTGTTACCTCTTCTTTAGAGAAACATTCTGGATTCTCCCCCCCCCCCCCCCCGACACACACACTTTTCCCCAACCCAGGAGGTTTATTAATTCTTTTTTTAAGTCTTCATTGTACAATGTGCATGTCTATCAGAGACTGTAAAACCCTTCTTTGTTTACTTTTCCACTTCCAATGCCTACACTCTCTGAAGGATATCCTAAGTTTTATTCATCTCTGGGTCTCCAGCACCTAGCACAGTGCCGGACACAGAGTGGATACCAAGTGAATGCTGAAGGAGATTAATGAGAACCACCAGAAACCTTTGATAGGCCATGGTTTGGAAAACACTGTGCTGGAACTCTTTACATATTCAATCTGGCAGAAATAGATTAGGAAAACCAGCCAGATGTTGTTTTTAAGGGTTCTGTTTTTAGCATGTAAATTAAAATTTCATTTAGAATTACAAGTCTAATTTAGGAACCAGAATGCAGTTGTAGAGCTTGACAAGATTACATATGTAAATTCTCTGAAGGCTGATCCATTATCATGCCTTCCTAAAACAGTGCAGTCTCTGTGGAAGGAGAATGGTCTCTGAGTCTGCATCCCAGACTCCTTGCTCCTCTAGCCTTCCTGCCTACCTCATTCAGTTACCACCATCTGACCTCTTGTGCTCAAATCATCACCACAGACGCAGCTGTTTCCTTTTCTCTCTGTGAAAATGCTTTGGGCTCTGAGCCCAAGGCTAGATTGTACCCTGCCGTGCTTCAGGGGCAGGTTTTCACTGCTTTCCGAGTAGAATCTAACCTACTTAGCCTGCCGTACAAGGCCTTCCATCATCAAGTTCCCGTCTCCCTCTGCGCACTCTCACCTCTTCCTCCATACAGAGTCTTTCTGGAACTTCCTCTCACACTTCTTTACCTAGCTGATTTTCACACGTATTTTAAAGGTGGTTCAGAATGTCTTCTGTGGGGAATGTTTAGATGTTGCCACTCTATGCTCTTGTAGAATGCTTTGAGCTTCCCTCACATTATAATGTATTTCTCACATTATACTATAATGTAGTGTTTACTGGTTTTCCTCTCCCACTAATATCCTTGATGGACAGGATGTTTTAAGATTTAAATTTGTATTACTAGAACATAGCATAGTGGGTGTGCAATAGTTATGAATAAATACTTTGTTAAAGGAATTAATAATTCCATACCCAGATCCTGGGAAGCAATTAAAAAATTTGCTCCTATTTGGTGTGGAATAGAAAATTAGGCTTTCAAGAAATTCTTTTTCAATTTAATTTCCAATCAACAACTATTTATTGATATTGTCTTATATCTGGCATTCTTTTAGTTCTGCAGTGAATGCAGGTATCCTTATTAATAGTAATCAAAGAGTATATATAGTTCTCTGCACTATGACTAGCATGTATATGGAAAGTTAGTGTTTTAAGTGGGAAGCAATACAAAATAAAATAGATATTGGTAGAGTCCTGGTAGCTCAAGGCAGGGAGATCATTTACTGCAAAATGTTGGGAAATTGGAGGCATACTACTCTTTCAGGGAAAAGTGGGCTAACAATTTCTTTTGAAATGCTGTAGGATGAAAATAGAGAAGTCCAAGGCCACAGCTTGCTGAATTGGGGCTCATCCATGGTCATACACTTAAAAAGGAGCCAAACAAGGATTTAGTTTTAGGCACATGTTTCTCCAAATCTCATGGCACCAAACTATACTGACTGGACTGAATTTTCATCTCTTACAGAATAGAATTTTTTTCATCTGTTTTATTATTTTCAATGTAGTCCTTAATTAGATGGTCAGCTTTTTGAGAGTGTGTTAATTGTTAGTATATCCTTATTCTTTCATTAAGTGATAGATTGATTTCTAGCTTATTTTTCTTATATATCCTCCTTAGTTCTCGGCACAAGATAAGGTGGGTGCAAAAATACACCTTCAATACATATTTGGTAATTGAAACGTCCTGTGATTGATTGTAGCTTAACAAATCTAGACATCTTATTTGTATTATAGGTACGTGTGCCTAGAGAGAAATAGGATATATATATTTAGAAAATTATTTTTTATAAAGTTTTTGTTTTTTGAGCCCTTGCAATATATCTTATAAATATATTTGTAATGAGAACAAACATGGTACAATTTTATAAAATGCAAGGAAGAAGCTATGTACTGGGTACTAGTTGACTGAGATTAAAGTCCACAAATTAATAGGTTTTCTTTCCTAAAAACCCTCCAGTAGGGATTTTAGATTTACTTTCTTGGTTGAGAATTTGTGAGTTAAATCTCATCTTCAATGTAATTTTCTCTCAAAATTATGAAGCCTTCGAAATATGGCTTTATAATGGAACTTTTGACAGATCCCTTTAACTGCATGTCACTTATATGTGGAGGTAATTTGTTACTTCTTCCAGGTGTTTTTGCCTGAGAGGTGGAAAAAATGTTCTTATAAAGGTCAGTTTTAATTAATAAGCTATTTTCCTCATTTGACCAATATGAATTGCTTGTAACTTTTGTGTAATTTTCCATGTAAAAATAAAACATCGAGACTTTGTCACATCCATCATCAGCATAACCCACTTAAATGTCAAAAATCCTATGCAGCCCTAACTAGGCCTCAGCAGGCCTATTTATCGAATAAAATAAGATTTAATTATCATATTTTACATTAGGTACACCTATAGATATACATCATTCTTTGTTTCTCCCTCCACAAAATATGCTCATAATTATTGTTGCTAAATATTTGTTATTGTATTATTTTTAGAAGACATGTAAATAATAATTAAGATTAGATCTGTTTCCTTAACGATAAACTTTGATTGTTTTATTTTCTCTTTTGTCTCTAACTTCCTTAATTTGAAAAAATTCATTGTGTTACTCTGTCTCTATGTTTGGAGACAAGTATTTTACACACTATAATAAGGGTGTTTATAGTGTGTAATTTAACTGGATGTTACAGTATTCAGTGTTTTTTTAAAGATTTTTATTAAAATATAGCTAACATACAATATCATATTAGTTCCAGTGTACACCATAGCTATTCAACATTTATATACCTAAAGAAGTGATCACCATGATAAGTGCAGCAACCATTTGACACCGTACCACACTATCACAGTATCATTGATTGAATTCCCCATGTTGTATATTACATTCCCATGACTTACTTGTTTTATACCTGGGAATTTGAACCTCTTCTTCCCCTTCATCTTTTCCCTCCTTAAAATTTTCAATTACAGTTGACATTCAATATTATTTTATATTCATTTCAGGTGTGCAGCATAGTGGTTAGACATTTAATATAATTTAAGAAGTGATCCCCTTGACTAGTCTAGAACCCACCTGGCACTATACATAGTTATGACCATATCATTGACTACATTCCCTATGCTTTACTTTACATCCCCATGACTATTTTGTAACTACCAATTGTACTTAATCCCTTCACCTTTTTAACCATGCCCCCTGCCTCCTCCCATCTATCACCCCAACAAATCTAGTACCCATCTGACACCATACATAATTACTACAGTAATGTTGACTATATTCCTTATGCTATACCCTACATTCCATAACTACTTTTTGACAACCAATTTGTACTTCTTAATCCCTTCCCCTTTTTTCACCCACACTCCTAACCCCCTTCCAAAAAGAGTATAATTCAGGTGGGGCTCACTAGAAAGTGCCTGTGGTGTTGGATGAGCTGGCTTCCCAGTGTAGAGAGGCAGGATAGAGAAGCAGAACTCACCAGACCAATCGGATTCTGATTTGGCCTTGTGGGGGAGGGCTCAAAACAGTAAAGATGGCACCTGCTTGCCAGCGGCATGGGAGCAGGCCCCCTCACAGGGAAGATGGTGACTGTCCTTCAGCCTTTGTCCCGATGCCACACACCGCAGTCTGCCTCCCGTATGCCTCTGATGCCCCCCAAGTCACGGTCTCTGCGCCGGAGCCAGGTTACTGCGAATGAGTGAGTCTGTGTGAGGGCTTTTAAGAGGATGGCTGTGTTTCCTGCAGCCTTTCGTCCCACCTAGGTGGTCAGAATCCCCACTATTTTTCACAGGTAGATGTTGTGGGATCTCCTCTTCCCACTACCAGTACTACAGGCTGGGGAGCCTGGTGTGAGGCCAGGGTCCCTTGCTGCTCTGTGGAGAACCTCTGTGGCATCCCTCCCAATTTTCATCTGTCATGGAGAGGATTGGGGCCTGCCTGTTTTGCGTCTCTGCCCCTCCTACCGGTCTCGACGTGGCTTCTTTATATCCTTAGTTATAAAACTTTTGTTTATCTAGACTTCAGATGGTTCTCCACATGGAGTATTCTATAATTGTAATTTTGATGTGTAATTCTTCCTGCTTTAAATAAATGTGGGGGTATTTTAAAATAAGAATAGAGAGTTTGGGTTCAAAAATCTGGGTGAAACAGCTATAAGGCTGAACATCAAAATGCACAGAAGTCAATAAATTAAAAGTTTTTATTCCATAACAATAATTATTCCATTATTCCATGCCACCTTGGATTATTGTACCACTGTAAATGCCGTTATTTTTAATGGTCTTACATAAATGTGTAATATAATTGAGGTAAGATTTCTTTGAGAATAACTTTTCATTTCCTGTCTTGTTCATTTAAATGGTCAACCATTTATATTGCATTAACATTCTGGGCTACTGTCCCCTCAGGCCCCTTTTCTGTTTTTATGTCAGTATATGTATGTTTTGTGGTGTCTTGCTTTCTTTTACTATTTGGTCTCTCATTATATCACAATTGTTTATCTTAGTAAACTGTAAATATAAACATGCTGTTTGTTCTTTTGATAAATTTAAGATATATTACATATTCCTTTTTTATTTTATTTTATTTTATTTTTTTTATTAAATTTATTGAGGTGACAATTGTTAGTAAAATTACATAGATTTCAGGTGTACAATTCTTATTACATCATCTATAAATCCCATTGTGTGTTCATCACCCAGAGTCAGTTCTCCTTCCATCACCATATATTTGATCCCCCTTACCCTCATCTCCCAACAAACAAAAACAATATTCAATATATTGCTGAATTCAGTTTGCTAATATTTTGTTGAGGATTTTTGTGTTTTTGTTCACCAGGGATATTGACCTATAATTTCTTTTTTTTGGTAATGTCTTTGTCTGGTTTTGGAATCAGGGTAATGGTGGCCTGGTAAAGGCCTGGGAAGGCTTGGAGTCTTCCATCCTCTTGAAATTTTTTGTAATAGTTTGAGAAGGATAGGTCCTAATTCTTTGAATGTTTGGTAAAATTCACCTGTGAAGCCATCTAGTCCAGGACTTGTTTTTTGGGAGTTTTTATTTTATTTTATTATTACTGATTCGATTTTGTTTGTAGTAATCAATCAATTCAGATTTTCTGTTTCTTTTTGATTCAGTGTTGGAAGATTATATAATTCTAGCAATTTCTCCATTTTTTTCCATATCATCTAATTTGTGGGCATATAATTGTAGTATTTTCTTATAATCCTTTGTATTTCTGTGGTGTCAGTTGTCACTTCTCTTTCATTTCTGATTTTATTTATTTGGGTCTTTTTTCTTGATGAATCTGGTTAAAGGTTTATCAATTTTGTTTATCTTTTCAAAGAAGAGCTCTAGTTTTCAAAGAACAAAACTTGATTTTGTTTATTTCCTTTCTAACTTTCATTGTTTCCTTCCTTCTACTCACTTTGGGCTTTTTTTGCTGTTCTTTTTCTAGTTCTTTTAAGTGTGCGGTTGGATTGTTTATTTGAGATTGCTCTTGTTTCTTGAAGTAGGCCTGTATTGCTATGAATTTCCCTCCTAGGACTGCTTTCGCTATGTCCCATAGATTTTGGGTCATTATGTTTTCATTTTCACTTGTCTCAAGGTATTTTTCTTCCTTGATCTCATTATTGACCTATTTATTGTTTAGTTGCATGTTATTTAGTCTCCATGTGTTTGTGTGTTTTTCAGTTTTTGTCTCGTAATTGATTTCTAGTGTCATACCATTGTAGTCAGAGAAGATGCTTGATATGATTTCAATCTTCTTAAACTTATTGAGATTTGTTTTGTGACCTGTCATGTGTTCTGTCTTGGAAAATGTTCCATGTGCACTTGAAAAGAATATATATTCTGCTGCTTTGGGTTGATATGCTCTAAAAATATCAATTAAATCCATCTGGTCTAGTGTGTCATTTAAGGGCACTGTTTTCGGTTGATTTTCTGTCTGAAAGATCTGTCCATTAGTGTCAATGGGGTGTTCAAGTCCCCTACTGCGCTGATATTACTATCAATCTCTTTCTTTATGTCCATCAATATTTGCTTTATATACAGAGGGTACCTAAAAATGTATACACATTTCAAGAAAGGAAAACTGTATTAAAATTGTAATACTCAATATATACTGATAAAGATGAATACAAGTAACATTTGATTTCTGCAATTACAAGAGGTGCTCAAAGTGATTACCATCAGCAGCCAGACTCTTCTGATTACAGTGAACAACTGCTTGAGCAACATTGACCAAAGTGTCCACTTGCTTACATTTTTTTGGCATCCCTGGTATTTAGATGCTCCTATGTTGGGTGCATAGATGTTTTCTAGTGTTATGTCCTCTTGTTGGTTTGATACTTTTATCATTATGTAATGTCCTTCTTTTTCTCTTATTATAGACTTTAAAAAAAATTTTAACAAAGTTTAATTTATCACTGTTTTCCTTGATTTTCTTTTTTTTTTTTTTTAAATTTATTGGGGTGACAATTGTTAGTAAAGTTACATAGATTTCAGGTGTACAATTCTGTATTACATCATCTATAAATCCGATTGTGTGTTCACCACCCAGAGTCAGTTCTCCTTCCATCACCGTGTATTTGATCCCCCTTACCCTCATCTCCCACCCCCCACCCCTCTTACCCTCTGGTAACCACTAAACTATTGTCTGTGTCTATGAGTTTTTGTTTCTTATTTGTTTGTCTTGTTCTTTTGTTGTTTTTGGTTTATATACCACATATCAGTGAAATCATATGGTTCTCTGCTTTTTCTGTCTGACTTATTTTGCTTAGCATTATACTCTCAAGATCCATCCATGTTGTCACAAATGTTCCTATATCATATTTTAAAGTCTATTTTGTCTGATACTAGTAATGCTAAGCCAGATTCTTTTCTTTTCCATTTTTATGAAATATCTTTTGCCATCCCTTTACTTTCAGTCTTTGTGTGTCTTTTGTTCTGAAGTGGGTCTCTTGTAGACAGCATATGTAAGAGTCTTGTTTCTTATCCATTAAGTTACCTTATGTTTTTTGATTGAAGTATTTAATCCATTTACATTTAAAGTAATTATTGATAGGTATATAGTTATTGCCATTTTATTATTCATAGTTATGTTCTCCACATCCCCCACTGCTCCCCGCCCCACTTTCTTCTTCTTAAAGAAGTCTCTTTTAAATTTGTTATAATACTGGTTTCGTGGTGATGAACTCCTTTAGCTTTTTCTTGTCTGGGAATCTGTTTATCTCTCCTTCAATTTTAAATGATAACCTTGCTCGATTGAGTACCCTTGGTTGTAGGTCCTTGCTTTTTATCACTTTGACTATTTCATGCTCATCCATTCTGGCCTGCAAAGTTTCTGTTGAGAAATTATGGAAGCTCCCTTGTAAGTTTTAAAATTCTTTGTCTTTAACCTTTGGCATTTTACCTATCATATGTCTTAGGGTGGGCCTCTTTGAATTCATCTTGTTTGGGACTCTCTGTCCTTCCTGGACTTGTATGTCTATTTCCTTCACCAGGTTAGGGAAATTTTCAATTATTATTTCTTCAGATAGGGTCTAAATTCTTTGCTGTCCTTCTTCTCCTTTTGGTACCCTTATGATGTCAATGTTGTTATGCTTGATGTTGTCCCAGAGGCCCCTGATAGTATTCTGATTATTTTAAAATTCTTTGTTCTTTGTTCTGTTCCCATTGGGTGTTTTCTCTTACCTTGTCTTCCAAATTGCTGATTTGATCCTCTGCTTCATCAAATGGGCTCTTGATTCCTTCTAGTGTATTCTTCATTTCAGTTATTGTATTTATTTGTGAATGGTTCTTTTTATGGTTTGTATGCTTAGTATCTCTTTGTTGAAGTTCTCACTAAGTTCTTTGAGCATTTTTATAGCCAGTGTTTTGAGTTCTGTCTCTGGTAGATTTCTTACCTCCATTTCATTTGGTTCTTTTTCTGGAGTTTTCCTCTGTTCTTTCATTTGGGTCATCTTTCTTTGTTTCCTCATTTTGGCTGCCTCTCTGTGTTTCTTTCTATATATTAGGTAGATTTGCTACATCTCCCAGTCTTAGCAGGTTGGCCTGATGTAGTAGGTAGCCTTATGTAGTAGGTGTCCTGGGGGGCCCAGTGGCTCAGTCTCCCTGGTCACCTAAACTGGCTGCTCCTGGGGTGTTCCTTTTGTGGGTTGTGTGTGCCTTCCTGCTGATAGTGGAGCCTTGATTGCTGTTGGCACATCAGTGGGTGGAATTGACCCTCATGCTGACTGGCTGTGAGAATTGGCTACAACCACTGATGTGCCAACAGTGGGTGGAATTGACCCTCTTGCTGACTGGCTGTGAGAATTGGCTACAACCACAGCATACGAGCTGCTGGTCAGGGGCTGAACCCATTGAGTGGGATTTGCCTCAGTGGGCTCTAAGACCACCCTTTGGATCTGCCTCTTCTGAGGCTAATTGGGTGGTGCTCTGTTGTGGTCTGAAGCCAGACTCTATGTAGGTTGTTGGTTCTGTGGCCTCTTGGGAGGGGCTTATTGTGCTGGCCAAAGTCAGCTGTTGTTTTTGTATATCTTTTAAATTGATAAACAAATCCAAAAGTATTTGTAATATGCAATTAAACAAGCAAACCACTGGAAAGTTGTCAGGGCGCATGAGGCGGCCTCATTCAGGGGCACCTGCGGCCAGGCAGGGTGGCCTAGATGGTGCAGTCACTGAGAGGGTGAGTCAGCATGCCGGCTGGTCCCACTTCGTCCCATCGTCTCTACCTGAGCAATTGCAGTCTTTGAGATATTTCTTGTTAAGGTGAAAGCAATGATATTTCAAGCTTTTTACATCCTATGTGGAAATGAAACTTATAAATCTTTGAAAAATTAAAGTTCCTATTAGGAAATATAACTTCTGTGTTAATTCAGTGGTTCCCAAATTATTTCTGGTGGAACATTAGGAAATTAGAATGCCACTTATAGAACTATTGCTTTGTTAAAAATAAAGTAATAAGCTCTATAGTTGTGACAGATTAAATATATTACCATTATTAAATAACATGCAATTTAATGAACATCTTTTGGATTTCAGTAGGCATTCTGGGTATTTTTCTATTTTAATTTTCATAGCACAATTTTGAAAGGTGGTTTTTAGTTTTCCTTTTTTAAGGATGAGAGAAACTGAGGCTTAAAGAGATTCAGTTGATTGTTTTGCATTACAGAAAATTAGTATGTAATAGAGATGAGACCTGAGCCTCTATCTTCCTGATTTCAGAATGCATTCTCTTTTTACTCCACCGTAATATGTAGTTAATTTCTTACTGCCTGGATTAGCACAAAAGAATAGGGGAGGGGGATAATTAATGATAAAAATCTAACTGGACTTATATTACTTAATAATTTTGATTTATGTTTAATGTAAGCAATTTTTTTTAAAACATAGGCAATGATATGGGAAATGACGATGCCATCGGAGGGAATGTGAGCAAATATATGGTGCTTCCAGCTGGATACTGTGGACTGCCCAAGAAAGGACATCTTATCTTTGATGCTTGCTTTGAAAGTGGTGAGTGTATTAAAGGCCTTTGCTTTTGAATTTGTCTGGTGATTTTTTTTAGAATCTAATTCCACCTGACCATTCAGTGCGGTTTAACCCATTTATTTCACCAGAGTGAAACAAGTTGTCAGGGAAAAATCAATTTTGAAAGGATTAACTTGGAGATATTTAAAAAATGAAATGCTATGTTTTTGTTGCTGTAAATGATTAGAAGTTTAATGGTAATACTAGTTTAATAGTAATACTAGTGAACATTTATACATTAACTTATATTTTATAAATTACTTATCCAGGCTTAATTTCTTCTGGGATAAAACTGACATATTTGACTATGTGATAAATCATTAATTTTTGAATGTCTACTATATATCTATGGAACTGTATGACATTCTTGCAGAACTTAATCTTTGTGAGACAGGATGCTTCCCTATAAAGAAATGAGAGAACAGATTCAGTTGAACACAAACAAAACAGCAAAAGTAATATTGCATCACAGTCAACAAATACTATGGGTATTTTGCAAGGGGAGATCAGGACTTGATTGTTTAATTCCCATCCAGTTCGGACTGCATCTTGTTAAGTTCTTTATTTATGCCCTGAGCCTCATTCTCCGAATGGCACATGGTAGGTATTCAGAATATGGTGAAAATATTAATGAGAAAGGTAACAATTTTATTTTTAAAGTAATTGATAATTATTTTTGTTTCTGAATAATGTGCATGCACGTGTGTGTGTGTGTGTGTGTGTGTGTGTGTGTGTTATGTTTGAAGGGACATACCAGTTCTCTGAAACCTAAGACATTAGTTGTTTATACCAACAGTTGAGAACTTGTTTGTGTAGGGTTTTGGTCTCTGTTTATTCCATGTTGTTTTAGTCTGCTAGGGCTGCCATAATAAAGAACCACAAACTGAGTGCCTTAAGCAATAGAAATGTCTTGTCTCATAGTTCTGGAGGGTAGAAGTCTGAGATGTAGGTTGTGGCAGGGGTGGTTCATTCTAAGGGTTTTGAAGAAGAATCTCTTTCATGCCTGTCCTCTAGCTTCTGGTGGTTTGCCAGCAATCTTTGCTGTTCCTTGGTTTGTAGAAGCATCACCTTGATCTCTGCCTTCATTTTCACATGGCATCCTCTCTGTGTCCAGGTCTGTAGCTATTCCTTTTTTTTTTTTTTCATAAGGACATGAGTCATATTGGGTAAGGGCCAACTCTAATGACCTCATTTTAACTTGATTACTTCTGTAGAGACCTTATCTCCTGGTCAGGTCACATTCTGAGGTACTGGGTGGGTTAGGACTTCAACATAAGACTTGTGGGAGATGTAATTCCACCCATAACACAGTATTACAGTGCTGTCCTCCCAGTCAGATATGCATAGTGTCCACATCATTAGGACAATGTCTTCTGCTTTCTTTGACTAGTGCTGTTGGCTTGTCCAGGATTTACTTGGTGCCCGGCAAATGCCTTTTGAATTCTTTTTACCTCAGGTAAAGCATGAAGGCCCTTTATAATAATAACTCTGTGAGAGTAGGACTTGTCTTCATTTTAAAGATTATGTGTTATTTTGGTTTACCTATAGTATAAATTAATCCAGATTCCTTTCCTATAACATCTTTTCCTTAACTATACTTATATTTTTATATCCCTTACCTAAAAGCTCAGAAGAAAAAATTGCCCAGTTTGATCCCATAGTAACCAAATGATAATGCATATCTCCCCCCAAATGCATGAGCAATTGGTTATATCAACTGAATCTGTGCTAGCAGTGCGTGAGTGTTACAGTATGGTAGAGTGGTTAAGTGACACCCTCTGGAGAGAGACTACAGTTCAAATCCTGACATGAAAATGGAGCCATGATTTCCTCATCTTTTACTGGTGAATGATGCCTGCCTTATATCTAAAGTAAACAAAAATAAAAAAAATCATATTTCATTATGTAAAAAATTTAAACAATTTCATCAAAATAGATATATTTAAAAATAGATAAATGAAATCTCAGAAAGGGGAAATAGCAAAAGAAACCTCAACTGCATGAGTACATAAAATGTATGCTATGAGATCCATAAATTTGCTATATTTAGACTAAAAATTTAACTCTGAGCTTTTTGGCAGCCAGTACCAAGAAAGAAACAATGTCCATAAGCTAACAGTACACCAGGTAGTGAAATCTGACAGAAATTCTTCCTGTTGGGCTTCCTAAGGCTCACTGCAATGTGATGAACGGCACCCTCAACAATATCCCTGTGGTCTTGACAACAATAGATCTCATAGGGGTGTATATTTTAACAACCTTCAATGTAGGATGAGGGTGAAATGCTAAAGGGCATTTTAGTGAAAGCAGTGCAGTTACCACTTGAAACAATTCATTTGATATATGCAGCTTTCCTTTTATCTAATTCAAGGATTTATTTCAGATTATTTAAAACAGGGAAGTCAGAAGGCTTTTCTTTTATGTGCTAACTCTGAGCTACTGGCTGTGGCTGCTTGAAAATGATTCTGTAGGTGCATCCAGAGTTAGAGAAGGAGTAGGGTGATTAATAGATTCAATGAATGTATTGGTATTGGTTCATGTGGATGAAGTATAGTGCCTTCATAAGGATTCTTTTCTGTCAGAGTTGTGGAATATGTAAAGTGTGTAGCCCATTGTCTGGCCCTGAGCTGGCGGATAATTAATCTGTTTTTCTTATGAGAAATAAGGTCTGCAGGTCAAATATGAACTGTCTTACGAATCCCTGATCTGTTTTTGCACTATATCCCTCTCTATAAGTATTATTTCCCTTGGGAAAATAGCCACACTATTCTAATTTTATCTCTCTAGAGACATATGACACTTTTTATGATTTTTTTAAAAAAACTTCTTTTGTTCTTTTCTATTTGACTATAACCTGCTTCAGGATGGAATCTGAGTCTGATTAATCCCTGTTCTCCCACAGAACCAAGCAGAGTGCTTACAAAATTAAGCACTAAATTAATAGTGTATTTGTTGAATACTTCGAAGTAATTTGAGCAACAGAAAGATGGGGAAAGATTAACTTTCTGATAGCTTGGATGAAAAAGTCATATTTAATTGTTTGCTATTCCCCAATCCACCACCTTCTTGCAAACCATCATACCTTTGCAGATGCTGTTTTCTCTGTGCCCCAGATCCCTTTCCCTACCTGATGCAATGTTAATTCAGACTTAGTCCTGCATTTCTTCCTCTGAGAAACACTATGTGTCAGGAAGATTTGGCTGTCTTTACTTCTGTATTTATAGGTACCTTTTAGGTTCTTCTTGCCCTTACTGCATTGCATTCATTTATTTGTCTTTCTTTTTTATCATTAAGAGTTCCTTGGAGTCAGAGATGGGTTCTTATTTATTTCTGTTCTCCAGCACCTAGTGTACTATCCGTCAGTCATATAATAAGGAGCTCAATAAATATATGAATAAATGAGGGAGGACAGCTAGTGAACAAAACAGTCTTCATAAAGTGAGATTTTAAGATTCATAAAAATATTTTTACAGGTTAAATAAAATTTAACGTTAATAACGGCAAGAATATTAAGGAGAAAAATCAATAAAAACAATCACTTAATTACTTATTGCTTGATATACATCTTTCATCTCATTTAATACTCACAAAAATCTTCTGGAGAATATTTCTCTTTGTAGGTGAGGAAACTGATGCCCTGAGATGTAAAGCTATTTAGCTTGAAGTGCATGACTAACAAATGGTGTAGCTGATAGGAAACTGAGAATGTCCTGACTCCAAAGGCCACACTTTTAACCATTGCATATACATATTATCTTATTATGAATAGGTCAGCTTATGACATATGAATAATATATTGTTGAAATTACTCCTTAGATAAGATAAATAGAAAAAGATTTTGTGATAAAGAAAAATGAGAGGCGACAACCAAGATGGCGCAGTAGGTAAACACTGTGTTTACTTTCTCTCACAACCACATCAAAATTACAACTAATCTACAAAACAACCATTATTGAGAATCGCCTAACATCAAGCTGAACTGAAGCCTTTCAACTAAGGACATGCAGAAGAAGCCACCTGTAGACTGGTAGGAGGGGCAGAGATGCAGAACAGGCTGGTCCCACACCTGCGTGTGACCATTAAAGATTGGGAGGGCTATTTTAGCTATGGGAGTCCCCTCCATCCCCTAAAGGAGCGAGAGATCCCAGCCCCACCCCAGCCCAGGATTCCAGTATTGGGGAGAGAAGTCCCCATAACTTTTGGTTGTGAAAACCAGTGGAGATTGTGACTGAGTGAGACTGAGTGCGGCTGCACTTCCAGGTGCTCCTCTTAAAGGGACCTGTCTCGGACTTACCCACCAAAAGAATCACTTGCTCTGAGCTCCAGCACTGGGGCAGCAGCTGGAAAGGTGGCAGGGACAAAGGGTGGGGAATTGAGTTGTCTGGCGTGGAGATGCAGCTTTCTCCTGGATCGGGGTGCTGCGGAGGCCATTGTTTCTTTAGTTAGCTCTCCCACTTCCCGGCCTGCAAACACAGGCTGCTGCCATTTCTGAGTCTTTCCTGTTCATTTGAGACCTGGCCCCTTCCCAACTTTTGGGCACACCCATACTACTTTCAGTGGCTTTTTCGCACAGACCACTTGCCTTGGCTCAAGCTGCATGCTTTCCTAGGGTCTCTCAAAGATTTGCAGAACCCAGACAAGCAGCATCTGGCTTGAGCATGTCCTGTACCTCTGGCTGAGCAACCCTAAGCCTGCACTAGTGGTTTGTGACTTGGCCTCTCAAGGTGCTTCCAAGTACAGCATGGTGGAAGCCATCTGCTGATTTCTTTCTGGCTCCCGCTGGGTCGCCCCAGGTGGGGCATAGGCTGTGGCTGAAGTAGACCTACAGCGGATCCCCTTCAAGGTGGTCCTGGGGCTGGTGCCCCGCCGTGGCCAGCTTCAAAGCGTGGCCAGCTTCAAAGCGAGCTGGAGCGTCACCCAGCTGCCTCCAAGTATGACAAACCCAAGGGGCAGACTGGGCAGGCACCAGAGTCCTGCCGAGGCAGATCCTGAGGCATGGGATGAGCCCCTGCACAATAACTCTTCCACTTTAGTCAAGGCCAGTCCTCACAACCAGTGAGCCCAAGGGTCAGTCCCTCACATTGATGTGCAGTTATCGACTAAGGCTCAACTACAAGAGGAGGGCACACACAACCCACACAAGGGACACACCTGGAGTGCGTGGCTCAGATGCCCAGAAAGACTGCGCCACTGAACCCCACAGCACACCTACTATATAAGGCCACTCTACTAAGCCTAGAAGACATAGCAGCCCTACCTAATACATAGAAACAAAAACAGGGAGACAACCAAAATGGGGAGACAAAGAAACATGTCCCAAATAAAAGAACAGAACAAAGTTCCAGAAAAACAACTAAGCAAAATGGAGATAAGCAATCTATCAGATGCAGAGTTCCAAACACTGGTTATAAGAATGTTCAGTGATCTCAGGGAGAACTTCAACAGAAAGATAGGAAGCATAAAAAAATAGATGGAAACCATAAAAAAGGACCAGTTAGAAATAAAGGTACAATAATGGAAATGAAGAATATATTACAGGAAATCAACAGTAGATTAGATGAAACAGAGGATACAACCAGCAATGTAGAAGGTAAGGTAGCAGAAAATACCCAACCAGAAGAGAAAAAAGAATCCAAAAAGTTGAGGAGAGTTTAAGGGACTTCTGGGACAATATAAAGCGTACCAACATTCACATTATAGGGGTACCAGAAGGAAAAGAGAGAGAGCAAGGAATTGAAAACTATTTGAAGAAATAATGACAGAAAACTTCCCTAACCTGGTGAAGGAAATGGACATACAAGCCCGGGAAGCACAGAGAGTCCCAAACAAGATAAACCCAAAGAGGCCAACAACAAGACACATCATAATTAAAATGCCAAAGGTTAAATACAAGGAGAGAATCTTAAAAGCAGTAAGAGAAAAGCAGTTACTTACGTACAAGGGAGCCCCCATGAGACTGTCAGTTGATTTCTCAACAGAATCTTTGCAGGCAAGAAGGGAGTGGCAGGAAATATTCCAAGTGGTGAAAAGCAACGACATACAACCAAGATTGCTCTACCCAGCAAGCCTGTCATTTAGAACTGAAGGACAGATAAGGAGCTTCCCAGACAAGAAAAAACCCAAGGAGTTCATCACCACGAAAATAGTATTATAAGGAATCTTAGAGGGACTTTTTTAAGATGGAAGGAGGTTAAGGATGGTTGAAAGGGGACGGAATTAAGAAGTACAAGTTGATTGTTGAACAGTAGTCATGGGGATGTAGGGTATAGCATATGGAATACAGTCAATAATACTGTAATAACTAAGTATGGTGCTAGATAGATACTAGATCTATCAGGGTGATTGATGGGAATGGGGTTGGGGGCAGAGTGAAAAAAGTGAAGGCGTTAAGAAATATAAATTGATAGTTACTACAATATGGGAATATAATCAGCAATATTATAAAGATAATGTCAGGTGCCAGATGGACACTGGACTTATCAGGGGGTCATGTCATAGACTGTGTAGATGCCTGACCAATGCGCTATACACCTGAAGAGCTGAAGTAGAATAATATTGAATGTCAATTATAACTATATATAATCACAGGATGTGAAGTACAACAGAAGGAAGATAGTTAATGGTATTGTAACAGCTATATAAGATGTCAGAGGGGTAGTAGCTTGGGGGGTGAGTTATCACTTTATGAGGGGTTTGAATGTCTAACTATTACATTGCTTTGTACACCTGAAACTAACAAAAATAAATAAATTTAAAAAAAAGAAAAATGAAAAAAGTTTCTACCTGTTTAAAATAAGCAATTCAGATATATACTATGGTTGCCATCATATGCAATTTGAGTATTGTGTTATGATTGTTACATGTGTATTGAATATAAGAAGAGCACTGTAATTTATACTTCAAATCAATTGGTTAGCCTGAGAGATTTAGTATGGTGTTTAAATCACTGTTGCAAGGAAAAGGGTCAGTGAAATAAAGATATGGATCAGTTATTTACATACTATTTCAAAATGATGGAAATAAAAACTTAAAACTTTTATTTTTCCAGTGGAATTTACTACATTTACTTGTGTAATCTTTAAAAATTAATATTGTATTTCCTTTTGAAAGAAATGGTCTTCATTCTTGGCACAGTATGGAAACGTGCCATGAGTACATTAATAATCAGTGTTTTTAGCTTAATGTCTCACCTAAACTTCTCTTTTTTTAGATACCTAAATGGATGTTTTACTTTTGTTTTTTAACTTTCTGAGTAGTAATTGACAAGTATAATTGTATATATTTAAAGTGTACAATGTGATGATTTGTTATACATACATATATTTTAGAATAACCACCAAGATCAAGATAATTAACACATCCTTCACCTCAGATAGTTAACGTAGTTAACTTTTTTTATGTCTGGTGAGAATGCTTAAGATCTATTCCCAGCAACTTTCAAGTATACAATACCATATTCTTAACTATAGTCACCATGCTGTACAGTGCATACTCACTTAACATTGTTGATAGGTTCTGCGACTTGAAGTGAAACGACTTATAATGAAATCAGTTTTACCATAGGCTAATTGATATAAACAAGAATTAGGTTCCTAGGGCATCTCCTCAATGTTATAAGGAAACAGTGTTATTTGAGGACCTGCTGCACATTGGATCCTCAGAACTTATTTTCAGTATAACTGAAAATTTGTACTCGTTGACCTGCATCAACTCATTTCCCCTGCCCCCCAGCCCCTGGCAACCACAATTCTATTCTTTGTTTCTGTGAAATTGGCCTCCCTTCAGCATTATTCACAGTAACCAAGATATGGAAACAACCTAAATGTCCTTTGACAGATGAACAGTTAAAGAAAATGGTGTAGATAGACAATGGAATATTATTCAGCCATAAAATAAGGAAATCCTGTCACTTATGACAACCTGGATGAATCTGGAGGGTATTATGCTAAATAAACTTAAAAACAAAACAAAACAAAATGCAGCATAGTATAATACCAAAAACATAGATTTTGGTTTCAGACAGACTTGGGTTCATATATAATCTTTGACACTTACTGGTTATGTCATGCTGGATGATATCACTTAAAGTTCACTCATCTGTAAAATTAAGAAAATAAATAACTGTATTATAGAATAATTATGCAAATTAGGGGTATTATATCAAATAGACATAGGACAACATCTGGCAGTCAGTCAACTTCAGGTAATACTTCTGGCACAGCCTCTCTGGTACTCCACACTGCCACCAAAGCTAAAATGCGAAACATCTGATCATCTGATAACGAAATACTTTAATGCTTAACATCTTTGGTGACTCACTACTATCCTCAGGATAAAATCCAAATGCTTTTATTTATCAATGTCTTTAACTAAGATCTGATACAAATTTCCTTCTCATTAATACTGTCACTTTATTCCAGAACATGTCACCTTACAAAGCCATTATTTCTTTTAGAGAAAAAATAGCACATTTAGCAGAAGACAGGATAGTTATGAAATATAAAGGAGTGTTTCACCATGTCTAGAAATTCTGTTGGAGAATTACTGGTAGCTATGAAACTGTAGGTGAATAATTTAATTATGTTCTTTGTTTCTGACTCATAATTGAAACAAACTTGAATTAGTGTTTTCATTAAAAAAAAAATTCTGACCTCTTTACTGAATTGTATCTAATATACATGCTTATGCATGTCCTTGTATATTTTTCTCTTTCCCATTTCCTCTACCTTCTATGTGAGGAAGAAGTAGAATATTTCACTCCCAAATAGCTTTTCTTTAAGAATGATGACTTTCCTACAGCAACGTTCCTGAACCTAAAGGTCTGGGAAAGAATAATAGCAGAAATATGAACTCTGTTTCATGAAATCCTGTTTGCACTTTTGAAATCGACTGAGACACTGCTTTGAAGGGGACTTGCAGTACACATAAACCACCCTCCTATGCTTTAGTAGTGACAGAACCTCAAGAAAGGGGTCACATCACTTAATTAAATATAGCTGCTGAGTTTGGTTATAGCCTTTCTCTTTCTAATAAAGATTTAAGGTACTACTTGAATGATTACGGTATATGTGTGTATTAGTTTAAGATCTAAGACAAATACTTTTTCAAGTGATAACCAAATGATACATTTTCAATTAGAATTTACTTTTAATTTTCTATTACTACTGTTTCCCATTTGCAAATAAAATTTTTAAATTACATTAATTAGCAACACTAGAATGTTTTCTGTGTTTTTACTTTTCAATATCCATAAAATAGTCATACTTTCGTAGTGTACTCCAAGTATTGAAAAATCCATACACATTGTGGGTTGTCATACAGCTTTCAAAGAGACTTGCCTTCTGAAGGTGTGGTAATACCTTGTGCAGGTCACCTGTTTGCAGCTCTTTCCATTCCCCATCCTTTCCCCATTCTTTGTATTGCAGGGGCCAACCCGCTGAAGATTGCACTTCCAGGCTTCCTTGCCATCTCAATTCTGGCTGGGTTCAGCTAATGGGAGGCTGTAGCATGAGATGGGAGGGCAGGAAGAAGAGAGAGTCTGCGTATATGTCCTCCTTTCTGTTTTGGGCAGCATCTCCAGCAGTGGCTACAGTCTCCTTCGTGGTTTTGCCAGACAGCTCCTTCCTTGTGATCCCAACTTTGTTGGATTGCGCTGGCTCCCAGGATAATGCCTTCTCCTACCTTTGCTCCTCTATCCATGGGTGTAATAGAGACTTCCTGCTGTTGTTAATCTCCGTTGCCCCACTCTCACCTGTTTTGCCTTTCAGCTCTCCCAACACCTTTACAACTAGTTTCCTGTAATACAGTCCTTTCATTGAATTACCAGGCATGGGCTCCTTTATTAACTCATCTCTGATTGATTCATGCCTCAATGTTGAAGGCAAGAAACCTTGCTCAGTGATTCCTTGAGGTTTCTGTATAATGGTGGGGCTAGAGCTTCAACTCACCCCCTGCTTCTTCTCATATCTCAGGGCCATAGTAGTCAGCATGACTGGCTGAACCCTAGGGGAAGCTCTGTTTCAATGGCCAGAGTTAACAATAGTGGCTTAAACTGTGGCCAGTCTAGTAATTTCCTGAGCTAGGTCATGCCTAGTTATTTTATGCCACCTTGGTAAATGAGTTGTGCACTTGACCAGATTTTTACATTTTAAAATAGAGTTTATATGTGCAGACTGAAGGGCTGCCCAGATTTTTTTTTTTTTTTTTTGGGTCTGGTTTATACACAAATTCAAAAACAAACCATAATTTTGTAGAAACGTTATGATGTTGTGACAGAATATTTTTGGGCCTCTGCTGAGTTTGTATCCTATGGCTTACGCTGAAGTCATTAGGCATTGCTTAGTTTTGACAATGTACCCAAGTAATTTCACTTTACTCTCTGAGTTTGCACTTTATTTTGGGAAATTATTGTTTATTTTAAAATTCTTTCACACAGGGCTTTTGAATAAGTGAAAATGCCCCCCTCCCTCTTTTTTTGCTTGCTATGGAAAGTAAGAGGCTGGAAGCATTGTAGTCGATGATAGTTCTACAGAGCAGAAGGCATTATGTCTTAGCTCCACCGTTCACTGATTCTGTACCTTGGGCAGACCGTTTAAACACGGAGCCTCAGTACATCTTTACAGTAGGTATAACAATATTTACTTTATAGGGTTGTGTGGATTAGAATTATGAAAAGCCTAGCACATAGTCAGTGGTCAGAACTGAAATGTGAAGGGACCCCAGGGAGAGAAATGATAAACTTCTGTGTGTACGGATGGGGCGGGATGGGGCGGGGTGAGTGTGTGAGGCCCTTGCGGAAGACTTCATGGAGGAGATTAATGTAGGAACTGCTTTTTAATATGCTTCCTGGAATGTTTTCCAGACAGCGTGGTTTTCTGCTGCACTTCAGTTCTTTATTCAGATGGTGTCTTCTCAGCTGAGGCCTGTTTTATCTAACCTGTATAAAATTTCAGCTCTTTTTCCCTGACATTTTCTAATCCCCTGTATGGTTTATTTTTTCTTCTTAGCACTTACCACTATCTAACATAGTATGAATTTTACTTATTTATTTATATGTTTTTATTTATTGTCTGTCTCCTCCACTAGAATATATAAACTCTAGAAAGGCGAGATTTTTTCTTTCTTTTGTTCCCTGGGGCCCAGAACAATGCCTGGCATATAACAGATGCTCGATAAATATTCGTTGAAAGAATTAGTGTGAGAATGACTAGACCTTTACCAGATGAAATTAGTTATACATGCATTTATTGTATTTTTATAACTATTGGCCTCAAATGATAAGATGCAAAGTTGAGGACGTTAGCATGGCTATATTGATTTATGGACAACAGTTATTCAGCAACCTTAATTTTTGAGAGTGTTACCGAGAATTTGGGTGGGTGGGAGAAAACCTTTAATAGCCCACATAGTTGTTATAAAATACATGCACTAAAGTTCATGCACCTTACTCCTCAGAGGAGATACTTAGAATTTATTTCTTCTTATTTGACATAAATTCTAAGTATCTGATAATGTGGGTTTTCAGCTCAGGAAGTTTGTGGACAGGCTGGAGCCTGAGGAGATAGGAATGCTCTTTGGTGAGAAATCCAAGCTGCGAAGCTGACAGGGAGGAGGAAGAAAATATAAAAGTAAACAACAAAATTTAAATATATGACTTTCAAGATATCGTTTCTTTATCATCAAGATAAGTTATGTACAAGATGATTTTAGAAAGACTTCTAGTAAAAATGGAAATGTCCCTGTCTGCCTATTGCATCTCTCTCCTCCCAGTCTGGTTTGTATCCTTGCTACTGCAGCAAGGGAGTTCTCTGAAAGATTGCTAGTGACTTACTCATGTGATCCAGTGCTCTTGTTTTAGCTCTGGAGTCCTCTGCAGCATGTGACATTTCTAATGATCAGCCTTACTTTTTGAAGCAGTTTTCCCCTGGCAGCATTAACTGTATCATCCTCACCCCCTGCCCCCATTTCTGTCTTGTTTTCATCCACACATGACCCTTAAGGCATTCTCTAAGGTTCAGCTCGTCCATGTTTAATCTTTATAAATCTTGAGTATCACATCTAATAATTCACCATCCATCCATCTATTGAGAGTTATTATTATGTTCATTAAATATCCTGAATCCATTAATTTCTTTCCATCTGCCTTCCTCATTCAAACCACCAACATTTGTCATTGGGAACTACTGTTTCTCTTGCTTCCTTGCACTCATGCTGCCCTCCCCCACATTATCCATTCTCAACACAGTATCTAGAATGATCCTTTTAAAATTCAAATTAGGCCCTGTCTGTGTCCTATTTCAGACATTCCATTGTCCGAATAAAGTCCAGATTCCTTATCCTGACATCAGAGTGAATGGTGCATGATCCGGCCCTGACTGTTTTTCTGACTTCATCCTATGCCATTCTCACTGTTCCCAAGAAATAATGCTTTAGCCTTGCTTCATAGAGCAGGCCAGATTTGTTTCTGTGGTAGGCTGTTTGATCCAGCTATTTCCTCTTCCTATAATACCGAACCCCGCCCCAACCTCTGCCTCTGCCACTATCTTTGCACCTTGGCCTTCAGAGCTCAGCTTACATAGTGCTTCTTCAGAAGCCTTCTCTGATTGGCCCGTCTAAAGTAGTCACCCAGTCACTCCATCTTGTCATCCCATTTTGTTCTCTGCCTGTTCATTTGCCTGTTTATTTATCTGCTTCCCCTACAATAAAAATAGCCACTTTGCCTATTTGCTCTACCACTAGAGCCTGACATACAGTGTAGCATTCAATAACTGTTTGTCAAACGGATGAATGAAGCTTGTGGCAGGTACTGCAGGTACAGAGATAATAGTGGTAAGTAATTTGTATTGCAGTGGTTATTAGCCTCTTCTAGGTCACAGCATTTTTGAGAATCTGATGGAAACTGAATTCGCTTCCAGTAAAAATGTACTTCCGTACATATAATAAAAGTTTGCCTGAAAATTAGAATGCTTGATTTCTTGAGTACTTACTCTTTCTTAGCCGCTTTACTAGTATCCCTGCCCTCTTAAAAACTGTGGCATACACTTTTATTAAGTCATAATCTCTTTATATGATTATTGGCACATAATCATTGTACTGGTACAGTGCTTCTCAAAGCTATGTGTGGTCAAGAACTGTTTTTTGTTTGTTTGTTTGTTTTTCTTTAAATTTCCAGTGTCATGGCTCTGTATGTGGCTGTGCAGGACTTATACGGAGCCCATGTCACATACACTTCACTGCATGAATTCGTCAACATCCAGACTGGTTTATACCCTGTACAACTAGGAAGTACACCAATTGTGAGTGTGGATGCCAAATGGTGATTATCACACTGTACCTCTTTGTATAGCAGATCTATAATAAACAGTTTGCAGGCCAGCATCAATCTATGGACCAAATGTTTAATAGCACTGCCTTGGAGATAAGTATCATCAGTCTTGAATCAAGGCCCCAATTCCGGATCTTAATCTTCCTGATTGTGTCTCTAGCTAGATGTTCTATTGGTATTTTAAACTGCACATGCTCCCAAACCAAACTTATCATGTCCTGTCTTCAATACAAAAGAGCCCCTTTGACTTTTGTTTGAATTTCAAAAATTCCAACAGTTTCTTTGATATCCTGAGTCATCTTAAGCTTTTCTTTGCCATTTCACCCAGTCACTCATTAAATCCTGTTCCTCTACTTCAGATTTTCTTAACCTCTTTCTCATTAGCACTCTGCTAAGGAACATTTTAGACATATTAATTTTTCTAATTCCCCGAACCTCCACAAAACTTTAATGCTACGGATTATACTGCGTCTCTCTTGATGTACTGCGGCCGTCAGCGTTATGGACATCTTGTATATAACTTAAATCATTGTTATGTCTTTGCTGCTCCAGAGATAACCCCTGTTGAGAATGCGTGCTCTGCCTGCGTGCTCCTTCTCGTGTATGCATTTTCATTTTCTTCCTATTACCTAATCAAAGCCTTATTATTTTGATTTTGATCATGAGCTTCTCTTTGGGAGTTCTTGTCTACGTTTGTATTGACATCAGATCCATCCTCAAGGCCCACACCACAGTTACATTTTCCATGACGTTTTTTTATGATCTTCCACCTATAAATGACTTTTCCCTCTTCTAATTTCCCATTACAACCTTGTTGATATTTCTTTATGGAACATAGATTTTTATTGTCGTTTGCAAACATAGGCTCCTTGAGCACAGGAACCAGGATTTCTTTCCTTTTCTTACAATGGCTAGCTTTTAATAGGTACTTATAACATTCATGAATGAATGGATATGACAACTGCTTAAAAATAAAAGTAGGTACTAAAATTTTTGGTAAGTTTCTACTCAACTGAAAATCCTCATTCTCTTGGATGAGTGAGACATTTTTCTAGTCTTCTGTTTTCCTATCTCTCTTTGTCTTTGTTGTCTTTATTGTAGAAGATGAGATAATGGAAACATGACATGGTTCCTTGCTTACCATCAGCTCAGACTTATATTGGATACCTCAAAGTAGCCAAGCGAGGGTAGGTGGATTAACCTGACTCAGTGCCTTCATCTTAATTTTCAGTTTGTCCTTGTATTCATAATTTACACATCAATCACAGAACATTTGTATTTGATGTGTTCCTTAAATATAGTACAACGTACTTTTTTAGAACAAATGTGTTTCAAGAAATATCTCATAGGGCAGATTTCATTGCAACATTTAGAAGGAAGTGCTGATATCCATGTGTACTGGTTAATTCCTTCCCAATATATTTTGTATGTTTTTTAAAAAACTTTCTGTATAGTAAACTTAAATTATGGACAGTTTTTTATCTTTTATCAATTTTCATAGTTATTGCTGAGGACAACATAGGAAAGAAATGGCCTTTTCACTTATGAAAGAGATAGTGAAACAATTTTTAAATGTTACATAAATGTAGGCTTCATTTTTAATATATCAATGCTTAAAGATACTTTCTAGGGAATCGTGTATCTCGTGGAGTGTTAAATTTGGAAGTAGACAGATTTGGTTGTGAGTTCTGGTTTTACTATTTACTACTTAAGTGACCTCATTTGAGTTACTTGTTAGTCGGGATTCTCCAGAAGAAATAAAATCAGTAGGACATATGTGTATATACACAGAAACACACACACACACAGAGAGAGAGAGAGAGAGAGAGAGAGAGAGAGAGAGAGAGAGAGAGATTTTAAGGAATTGGCTCATGAAATTATGAAGGCTGCTAAGTCCAAAATCTGCAGGGTGGGCTGGCAGCCTGGAGACCCAGAGAAGAGCCGATGCTGCAGTTTTATGAAGGCCATCAGGCTGAAAACCTAGGGAAGTGCTGGTGATATGTTGTACTTCGAGTCAGAAGTTGTCTCTTGGCAGAATTTCCTCTTATCTGGGGAGGTCAGTCTTCTTTTCTATTCAGGCTTTTAGCTTATAGTGTGAGGCCTACCCACATTATGGAGGGCAATCTGCTTTACTCAAAATACACTAATTTAAATGTTAATCTCTTCTCAAAACACCCTCACAGAAACATCCAGAATAATGTCTGATCACATATCTAAGCACTATAGCCTAGCCAAGTTAATACATAAAATTAACCATTATACTTAACCTTTCTTAAATTCAGTTTTCTCATTTTAAAATATGTAGAAGAATAAACTGTCTCATAGAATGGTGGTGAAGATCACATGAGGTAATGTATCAAATGCCTAATACCTGGTGGACACTCCTTAAATGTCAGCAACATTAATTCTCATTTCCTCCTTTTACTCCTCCTCCCCATCTCCCTCTTCCTCTGCCCTTTTCTGTTGTCATGTAATAAAAACTAACAATTTCTAAAGTTTATTTATCATTTTCCGGTTTACAAAATATTTTCACATCTATTATGGCCTCTTGTAATTCCTGGACAAAAAGTAGGGCTTGCATTTTATTTCTATTTTTGGAAAAGGATATTGAGTGAATTGAGGTTCAGAGAAGTTACGTGGCTTGCTTAACTGCACACAATTTTAAATGGCAGAATTGGAGTTCAACCCAGGCCTACTTAACCTCAAAGCCTGTGCTTATAAACACCTTAGTTCACTCTTGGTTATTTAATGTTGATCCATTTACTTGCTGGTTTATTCGTGACAGCCTGAGCATTGCCAAGTTGGAGCACAAGCAGATAACCAGTCTGATGTCCTGGATTAGCTTATAGAAGAGCAAGCTGAGACCCTTTGAGATGAGTAGATGGGAAGGTACCTGTTACCACTTCAGGGAGCTTTAGCTCATTTCACATGCAGGGTTGGAATATCTGATCTGGAAAGGCTAATTGCATGTATCCATAGCATATCTTGTTCCTGGCTGATGGAGGCAGATAATTGGATTTTCTATCAGTTGCTGGAGAAAGGGTGACATTTGTGGATTTGGAGAACTCAGTGCTTTAGGAGTAGTGAGGAAAACGTTATAGGCGTATAATTGGGAGTTACACATATGTTTTCAGAAAGATTTTGGTCTGTTTGTATGCTGTGGGTGTGGATCCTAGCTCATATACTCAGCAAGAAGTGTCAAATTGTTCTAGGTTATTTAAATCAATCTCATCTGACTCTGGGTCTCCATCTCATTGGGATTTTGGAAAATTCAATTTCCTGTTGTCAGGCAGCAGTCCAGCCAACTGTCCCCTCGTACCTTTCCCTAAGGAAAGAAGAGTCTGTGAGACTGTGCCTTCTTGTGACTTCGCTTCATCTTTATGTTTACACCTCATGTCTCTCTGTCCGGTCCCCAAAAGGTGGTTTGCCAATCAAGGACGGGTAAGATTTCTCACGTGAGGAACAACCTAAGACAGGAGGAACCGTGTGGGGACCCCCAATGAGCTACTATGGAAAATATGGGAAGGAGCATTGCCTCCCCTCCCCCCTGCTTAAAGGAAGCCACTGCTGACACTGGCTTTCCCTCTCACCGATTGTGAGAGAAGTTAGGAGAGCGATAATTTCAGCTCTCCCTGTTTAGCTCAACAACAAAGTTTTATCATGAGAGACTTATCCCCAGGAGGGTACACACCTTAAATAAGTCATCATAGGACTTTCTGCTCCTGCTGTTTACAGACAGGGATAATTGGATTAAATCACCTTTGTGATATCATGGATGAGTTTCACAGACCGTAGATAAGATAATTTTTACTCCCTTGTATAATCAATAAAAGCCAACAGTCGGCCTGATTTTGTGCTCCAGTCTTTCATGACTGTGAGACCCTTGGCCCTCTGAGATTCAACTGCATTAAGTCTCTGTTTTTCATTCTTAAAACTTAACCTAAAGCCGCCCCTTCTCGTCCCCTCACTGCCCGTGTTGCGCTGGACGCGACATCTTCCCATCTTCACTGAGGCGCTTTCTCTTTCCCCAAGGTTACATAAGACTCCCAGAGGTTCATGTGATATGTAGGCAATGCAATAAGACCTGATTCTGAAATGTCTGGGCACCATGTCAGCCCTATTGTCCAAGCCCATGTAGCTCCTTGAAGGTGGATTGCCTCACTGCAGGCAGGGACTGGGGGTCTTTATGGGCGCCTTTGCCTAGATCCAGAGCCCTTGTGTCCAGAGTTCTTCCTCCCCAGGTGGCCTGCACAGTGATTCCCTGCTGGGGACTGCTAGGGAGTCCTCCCACCACTCATGTGATCCTTGACTTCTGTCAGTTTCCCTCTGGGTGGGATTCTGTCTTCCCTTCTGTTTCCAATGGAGCACAATGCTGGCTAAGGTGAGGAAGAGAAATGTTGGAGGCCCCCTTTGCCTTCATATTGTCTCACAAACCTCCCCGGAGGCAAGAGAATTCAAAGGGCCTGGAGGAGAGCGTATATGGGGTGTGTGTGTTTGTGTGTAGTCGAGGTGGGGGTGGTGTAGTGCGGGGGGTGGGGGATAGAATGTGGGATATCATATACAAAAGACCAAAACAGATCAGCATCTCAATAAATTACCTTGTAAAACTGTTTGCTGTCAGTGTCGTATGTTTTTCCCATGCACAGTTTGGTGTTGCCTAGGAATCAGAAGACCTGGCACTTATTAATGGATGTGGCCTTGGACAACTCACTGAAGTTCTCTGAGTGTGTAATCTGTTCACTAAAATGGAGTAGTAAAGCCTGTCCTGCCTAGTCCACCTAATTGCTAACATGTGCCAATGACAGAAGATAGGGAAAATGTTCTTTATTAATATACTATAAAATATTAGGACTTTTTGTTTTGTAAGTTTGTGGCAAGAGATAAATTTCTCAGTAAGTTTTTAAGTCAAGAAAGCCAAGTTATTTTATAATAACATAGAACTCCTTGGAAATTATTACAGATAATTTCCACTTACGTTGTATTGGGCAAAACGTCATATGGCCATGTTTATTTTCAAGAGGGAAAAGTGGAATTCTCCCATGTGTTCTGAAAGTGAGCAGAATAAAGATGGTTAGGGAAATATTGAGCATCTGTTATATACCAGATAGTACACAAGAGAGATTCTATACCTTATCTCTAATTTTCCTAACAATTACATGAATTAGGCACTGTTTTCCCTGTATTTCAGATGGAAAGCTGAGGTTCAGAATTTAAGTAAGAGCCAGGATTTGACCTTTCTCTCACTTGATGGCCTGGGTTCTTTCCACTGGGTCACGTACTTCCTTCCTTTTGTCTGCAGTTTTGCTAGCTACAGATGACTTGGAATGGAAGATTTAAGTTTATGTTAATAATTTGCAATTGGTCAAAAACAACTAATATTTTCTGGACATTAGGAGCTCTGAACTCATATGTCTGAGTCTTGTTTTCCCATTCTATATCATGAAGGAATTTGGAACTGTGTTTTGGGGGTTGGTAGATGAACTCCAAGGTACTGGGATGTTTAATTTTATGTGTCAACTTGACTGGTCCGTGGAGTGCCCAGACATTTGGAAAAACATCATTCTGTGTATATCTATGAAGGTGTTTCTGGATGAGATTAACATTTGAGTTGGTAGACTGAGCAAATGCCCTGGCTCTTGTGGGTGGGACTCATCTAATCAGCTGAAAGCCTGAATAGAACAAAAAGGCTGAACCTCCCTTGAGTAAGGGAGAACTCTTCCTGCCTGGGGACCTGGAGCTGGAACAAAAGTTTTTTCTTGCCTTCAGCTGAATTGCAACATTGGCTCTTCCTAGATTTTGAGCCTGCCTGCATTTGGACTGGAATTACTCCTGGGTGTCCAGTTTGCAAACTGCAGATCTTGGGACTTGTCAGCCTCTGTAATCATGTGAGCCAATTCCTTATAATAAAACTTCTTCCTGCACACACACACACACACACACACACACACACACACACACACACACACTTGCTTCTGTTTCTCTGGAGAACCCTGGCTAATACAGGCATGACAACTCTGAGACTGTGTGAATATGAAATTCCACAGTAAAAATGAAGAGCTCCTGTTTATAGGAGAGGGTCAGACTCATTTCTCCTGTCAGTCAGCATTTTATTGAGGATCCTTAATGGAATCTTTACATTGACATTTACACATTGTCTTATCACATGGGTATTAAGTAGTTGTTATCTCTAGGAAGATAATTGACCAAATGTTTAATTTTTTTTTTCTTTTCTGAAAATGCTGGCTGCCAGTTTGGATCAATGTCATTGCATTTCTGGCAACATTGGGCTTACCTTACCTAAAACAAGTCACAAAAAATTAAGAACAGAAAGACTGATTCTTTTGCAAGTTTTATATTTTCTCCTGACAACTACTTGCAACCCCAGGCATAGATTAATGAATGGAGTACGCACAAAGTGATATCAGCTCACATATATGACATTACTCAGATGTCTCAAACTCCGGAAAAAGCATGTGAATGATTTATGGAATTGATATTAATCTCTTTCCAGTAAATGCATTACTTCAGATACATGGGAAATTGATGTTACTACTCTAATGCCAAATTAATTTCTTTCTTGCTGGATCAGCATTGTAAATGGAATTAGATGTTAACCTTTTATACATCTAAACAGGGTAAAATATGGGGAGCAATTTTATAAGTAAATTTTGGATGCCCACTGCTGAAGGGAAGGGCATGTATTTTTTTCTTTGTGTATTTTCTTCCTGAGATTTGTGGATCCTGAGATACTGAATGATATTTAAAGTATAACTCAATAGCGTTTAGGAATGTAATAATTATAATTGAATTTGAATATTTAACACAGGACTATAAATAACAGCATAGGAAATGAGAATTCCATGTTATTAAAGATCCCAAAAATTTTAGAGAGCAAGACCATTTTTCAAGGGAAATTTTTATCCAAGAATTCTCAGTCACTAATAAGCATTTTAACCCATGCATAGGGCATAAAGGAAACTAAAAACTTGTCAGGCGTCCCCTTTCTCTTTCCATATGCCTGGATCTGCATGTTCTAGTCTGTTTTCCCTGAGTTCCCAGATTGCTGTGGCTTTCAGTTGCCATAGTGTTGATATTGGCTTGCTCAGCATAATCTGGTAAACTCAGTCTTATATATCAATTCCAAATTATCAGAAAGAAAACATTATTGGCTCAGCTTGGGTCTGGTCAGTTGTGGCCAAGGAGGGTGGTCATTGGGTATATAGAGCTTCCTTTTTAGGGCTGTGGGTAGGACAAATTCTCTAAGAGCTGTGGGTAGAGCGGAAGTGATGGACATCTGTAATGTAGCTGGGCTTACAGGTCTGCTGTGGTTCTTCCAACTTGATACATCTCTGATTTTGTGGAATAGCTGCCGCCCATACCTTTACCTTTCTCTTCCCGGCTTCCAGCCGTTAGATGTACTGTGGATAGACCTTGCCTTTTATCCCAGTGTGTCTCCTCCCTGAGCCAGTCTTTCCCAGAGTAGTCTCAGAGTTGCTGCCAGCTAGACTAGTCATTTCATGTACAAGAGACAAGTCCTGGCCACTAGTTGATAAGTTGTAGCATTTCCTGCATTATTTGTGTTGGTGTAGTCTGCAGAACTGGATTCTTTCCTCACACCTCCTTTTCTATGCCATAGTCTTACTAGTCACCTAGCTTTGAATCCTAGAATAAGTATCTGTTTAAGCCTGGGGTGTTGCCTTGAACTCTTGCCTTCTTGGTGGGAGTCTGGACTGGGAGGTCTAATTTTCAACATGTCTGTACCCAAATTTGTTTCTCAGCTTTGGCTGAGATCCAGATGTGAATCGACAGATTTCCCTGGATCACTAAGTGGAAAATATGCTTGGTCTGCACTGCTGCTCATAGCTCAGCTGGAACCTTTTCCAGCTGAAATTGTACCTCAGCATCCTATGCGTTTTGGACATCATACATCAAAGCTTCTAGCTGCCCTTGCTGGGATCACTCTTCTGACCTAGTTATGGATCCTGAAAGCATACTCCGATTATGCCAGTTTGACTCTAGTTGTATCTGTAAAGTGGTAGAGGTGAGAGTTAAGGATGGTAGTGATAGAAATTAGGTGTTTCTATTAGGTAGTGATAGAAATTAGGCCTTTCCTAGGAAATAGTTACTTTTCAATATTTTTAGACCATTTGTTATAATAGAGAAGTTTGATCTCCCAGGATTTCTGCCATTTATTCCCTATTCCAGGTGCTACCAAAGCACTACACCAAGATAGTCCTTCAATGATTTTATTGCTATTGGTCTTGTATTATATAGGGATAGGAATGGGATGGGAAGAAGAAAAGACACCTGTGACACAGTCCTCGCTACAGCCCAGTGAACGATGGAGCTCATATTCATCAATAATAACAGGGAATGAATCAAGCAAGACAGAGAAGAAGGAATGAATCCACACTCATTAATTAATTACTCAAGTATTTATTGTGTTTACCGTGTCAGGTTCTGTTCCAGGCAGTGGAGACTCAGAAGTAACTAAGATCAGATCCTTGCTGTCAAGGAGGTCAGTCTGATTGGGATTCCCGTACGTGCACTGAAAAGCTATAGGAGTCTATCGTCTCTCATCTGACTGTTCCTTAAATGCACTATGCGTACTCTCACCCCAGGGCCTTTGCACTTCTTCTGCCTGGAATGCTCTGCCCCCAAGATTCTTACATGGTACATCTCTCATGTCATTCAGGTTTCTGCTAAAATGTTATCCTATCACAGAGGACTTTGCTGGCTACACAACTAATATATTGTGTTTCCCTGAAAATAAGACCTAGCTGGACAATCAGCTCTAATGCGTCTTTTGGAGCAAAAATTAATATAAGACCTGGTCTTATTTTATTATAATATAAGACTGGGTCATATAATATAATATAATATAATATAATATAATATAATATAATATAATATAATATAATACGGGGTCATCTATTAATTTTTGCTCCAAAAGATGCAGTAGAGCTGATTGTCCGCCTAGGTCTTATTTTCGGGGAAAGAGGGTAGTAACTCTCTTTTCATCTCCTCTATCCCTCTTACCGCAATTTGTTTTTGTTCCTAGCACTTGACATCACCATCCTTGATATATATATATATATTTTTTTGTTGTTGTTGTTGTTGTTGTTGTTGTTATGTCTCCTATTCTAGAGTGTAAACTCCATGAGAACAGGATTGTTTCTGTATTGTTGGTTGCTTTATATTCCCAGCACCTAGTACAGTATCTTGAATATAATGGGTGCTCAAAAATACTTGTTTATTAACACAATGAATAAATTAATGAATCAAGTACAAGTGAGTAAAGTCTGGATAAGATATGATAGCGTCACCAAGGAGGGATTTTTTTTTTTTTTAAACCTGGGGCAAAGGGTGTGGTCTGAGAATGGACGGGGAATGAGGGTTGGCAGTTTTGTCATGTGTTCCTTATACATGCTTTTGCAGAGACATATTTGATGATAGAATATTCCAGAGTTTATAGCAGGAGAGTGTGTCTTAAGCAAGAGTTGTTTTTGAATCCCATCTTAGTGGTTTGGCATTCTATATTAATAAAATTTTCTTTTCTTTTTGGTATGTTCATACTCTTTTTAATGCCTACTAATGAGTAGTCATGAACTTTTCTACTGGGTTCTGGATTTCTTGAGGTGGGCAGGGGCCAGCATTTATTTGTGTATCTTCAGAGCCTGACACAGTGGCTGGGGAGTATATTAAAAAAAAAAAAGAATTATAGTTCCTTTGGAGCTGGAACATTCTAGAATTCTGTGATTCTCTCTTAGTCTGACACTTCCACAGCTATTGTTTCAGATTCTTGCGGATGATGCACTTTTTGGTCCATTAAATCTTATAGCTCTGGCTTCTTTCCCATGTCTTTCATATGGGAGCTTCATACATCTACTTCTCTCATTACACTACAATGATTTATTTATATGTAGGTCCCTTCCATTAGACTTTGAATTGTTGGAAGAAAAGGGATTCTCTTAGACTCTATTTCCTGTAGTGTAGCTTCATACAGTATCTGGCACATGGTAGGTCTGCAGTAAATGTGGAGTAAGTGAGTAGAAAATTAAAATGAGATTAAGTGTAGAAAATTAACATTTGCCAAGGAAACCTATGAGAAAGAAAGGATGATCTG